>NC_057810.1:413947971-413962061 GCF_018294505.1 Triticum aestivum
GACGTCTGAGCGACATCGCAGAAAGGGCTTTAAAAAGAAATGCCACAGTCGGACGTCTGAGCGACATCACATAAAGGGCTTTAAAAGAAATGCCACAGTCGGACATCTGAGCGACATCGCAGAAAGGGCTTTAAAAGAAATGCCACAGTCGGACGTCTGAGCGACATCGCAGAAAGGGCTTTAAAGAGAAATGCCACAGTCGGATGTCTGAGCGACATCACATAAAGGGCTTTTATTCACACGTAAATAATACTCATAATGAACATTCAATTTATGAAACAAACGGGTTAGTCCATCCACAGGAGTGATCCTTTAACCGGACTTAGCACTCATGCGATTCACCGGAGTCTCTGTCATCAAAGCTGACAATTTATTAGGATAAGAAGGAACGAAACTTGACATGGAAGAGATGATTTGGAGGAATATATGACTCTGCAGAGTTTGTACAAAATTTTTCCCACAGTCAACGGATTTCCGTAGTCACGAAGGACTAGTTCCGTTTACGGTATTTCAGAAGAAAACACAGCTAACCGGTACACACCCATCCTACCTCTCGATGCTAGGAATCACCCTAGTCATCGTCCAAGAAAAACTTTTGAGACGGGGAGATCACAATCTCGAATAGCATGGGATCAAATTTATATACGCGCGCTCTAAGGGGTGCCCCCCTCTCGGTCCCAACCGGAAACACCCATGCCCCCTGACCGGATGACTGGCTTTAATCCAGGGCCATGGAACCATCATCCCGGCCTCTCCTCTTTGGTGTGTACCATGAAAGCGGTTTGGAACTTACTAAACCATATTGCTTGCGGAAAACATGTGGTAGTACAAGGAAGGAAATGATAGGTACTGGACCGATATGGTTTGACACTGAAGTCACATAGTCTGGCGTAAGACTGGCATGCTACAACACTGCCGTCGTACCCATCCTCATGCCAACACATGGCCATTCATATTCACATTCATCCACGTATGGATCATCGAACTCACTTACCTCATTATCACATAAAATAACGCTCATCGGTATACTCACCGGCATGCCATGAAACTAACTAAATGCAAAACATGCCAAGACACTCATCATGTCAAAAGTTCAAACATGCTTGCCTGGTTCAGAGTAGTCGGAGCCTAGCTCGGTGAAGTTCGCGGCTCCGTCACCTCCTTCGGTATCTACGTTTAAAGAAGATATATGCGCTAACGTAAATACCAAGGAGATCACAGAAGGTAAACCAAATATTTTTCAAATAAATCTGATAAAAAACTAGACAAAATTTTAAAGAGAACAGAAAAAGAATCAATCAAAAATACTTTTCTGATTAAAAGTTATAAGGGTTTTTGTCCAGGGACTTATCTGTAATGAAACAGAAGATTTCCAGGGGCTAGTTTATAAAAGCAGAAAATGCTTCGGTAGCGATTACGCCAGTGTCAGGACCCCGACTCGATGTCACATCGATCTAGCTGGTAACACCTCATATCACTTTGCGGCCTCACGCACGGTATCCCCACGGGTGTCGTCTTACCTTTTCCCGGGACCGTTTGCGCCTTTTGGCTCACGTATATGATAGTGTCGCTAGCATCCATATGATAAGGAGCCCGGGCTGACATGACTAGTCGTAAACCCAAAGTGGCACAGACTTACAGGGACAGGCATCCATGACCCAGCTTCGAACGTGTCGGTCATCAGCAAGTGGGTCCGGGCTGTAGCACTGGGCTAGCAGGACTCCGGTAAACCGGGCTGTAGCGGGCTAACAGGACTCCGGTACTCAAAGCGTGACATTTCCCCGAAGGGACAGACACAGGAACGAAGAAGGACACATGCCGGCCAGCCTAAGTGTTCCTGAGCAGTAGCAAGCTACCATGGCTCGGTGGTAACACTAGGAGACATTTCCCGGTAAGAGAGGCTACTAAAGATAAACAACTAGATAGTCAGATCCCACACATACCAAGCATTTCAATCATACACACAATATGCTCGATATGTGCAAATACAACGAAGCATCACAACATGACTCTACGACACAAGTACTTTATTTAAGGCTTAGGGAGCCATACATATCATACACAAAGGTACGGGTCTCACGACCCAACATACAAGTCATACAGTCATACAAGCCAGCAGCGGAAGTACATTGTCTGGGTACAGACAACTAGTAAAAATAAAGGAGGCTTGGAAGCCTAACTATACTACGTGGTCCATCACAAGCTCAGGGTCACCACCTGGGTCTTTAGCCTACTCGTTGATGTCAACGTCTACATAGAACCCATCAGAAGGGGTTGCAGCGTCTTCTGTAAAAATGTAGATTATAGCAACATGAGTACAAAGGTACTCAGCAAGACTTACATCAGATCCTACATACATGCATAGTATCAAGAAGGGTTGGTGGAGTTATTGCAGCAAGCCAGCTTTGACTCTTGGCTAGACTATCCTACGATACCCCAGTTTGAAATAGTTTTGCGCACACGAGTCCACTACTCACCACTTCAATACACTACCGAGGATCCACCTCCGTCTTCCTACGGAAGAGCCATCCTCGGCACTCACACTTATCTTGAGGCTTTTAGTAGTTTCCATTTACTTGTCTATGAACTGTATAGGAAACCAAGTAGTCCTTTACCGCGGACGCGGCTATTCGAATAGATCATGTTAACCCTGCAGGGGTGTACTTCTTCATACATGTTTCCACCACTTAGCGTCTGCACACGACATGTGCTCGGCAGACTTCAAGCGAAAGCCGACGTGGGTGTAGACCACGACCTACCTAAACACTTAAGCCTCTAGTCCAGGTTTATCGCCTATTCAGGTTCCATCCGCAGGGAGTCCGGCCGAGGTTTCCCATACGGCCCCGAACGATGTGAACAGGGTTCCCGAGATACCTAACGGGTATTCGGTACACCCGGCCCCGTACCTACCGCATCACAGCCCACCCCTACGGTCAGCGCTGTCCACGGCCTCCAGTAGGCTACAAACACCAGAAACTACTTGCAACTCCTGGACGGAGAACTAGGGTGAATAAGAAGTCGAGAGGGTCCATTGGTTTCGGGCCCAATGCATGGTAGTAGCTGATTCTTAAATCACACATACAGATCTCAGTGCTTAAGGTCGGCTTCAATGAAACAACCCACCATGTACTCCTACATGGCCTCTCATCGATACCTTTACCAAATCGTGTTCACCACACCACTCTCATTACCGACATAATCATTTCACTCTAGCCCATCACCCAGATGAACCAGACCTGACACGACTCTAAGCATAGCAGGCTTAGGAAGGTAGGAACAACACATACATATGGCTCAATCAACTCCTACACATGCTAGTGGGTTTCATCTAGTTACTGTGGCAATGACAGGTCATGCAGAGGAAATGGGTTCAACTACCGTAACACACAGCAGTTTGAATCGCGTTGTCTTAATGCAGTAAAAGAGAGCAGGAGCGAGAACATGGGATTGTATCGATATGATCAGATGGTTGGTTGCTTGCCTGATGGTTCGTTGCACGGATACGGTTCTTCGTTAGGGTAATCACGGTACTCCTCGGGGACAGATCCTGTCGCAAAGGACATCGATACACAAACATCACCAAACAATATGCAACAATATGATGCATGCATGAAACATGGCAATATGAGTGTGTTGGGCTAATGCAACTAAAACCAGAAGGGTTTGAACAAATTTGAATCAAGGATTCAAATTTCAAATTCAAATATGGCCTTTTAAAGTGCCTTTTCTTGTTCTGATTAAAACATCAACTTAACTTGTTTGATCATGCATGGAAATGGTACAGATGGATAGATTGGATTTTTCTGATCATTTTTCATATATAATTTGTCCAATTTGGAGTTACAGAATAAAAGTTATGAATTTTTGAAGTTTAATTAATATTCTGGAATTTCCTGATTTAATTCAACGCTGTCAGGACCCCGACTCGATGTCACATCGATCTAGCCGGTAACACTTCATATCACTTTGCGGCCTCACGCACGGTATTCCCACGGGTGTCGCCTTACCTTTGCCCGGGACCGTTTGCGCCTTTTGGCTCACGTATATGATAGTGTCGCTAGCATCCATATGATAAAGAGCCCAGGCTGACATGACTAGTTGTAAACCCAAAGTGGCACAGACTTACAGGGACAGGCATCCATGACCCAGCTTCGAACGTGTCGGTCATCAGCAAGTGGGTCCGGGCTGTAGCACTGGGCTAGCAGGACTCCGGTAAACCGGGCTGTAGCGGGCTAACAGGACTCCGGTACTCAAAGCGTGACATTTCCCCGAAGGGACAGACACAGGAACGAAGAAGGACACATGCCGGCCAGCCTAAGTGTTCCAGAGCAGTAGCAAGCTACCATGGCTCAGCGGTAACACTAGGAGACATTTCCCGGTAAGAGAGGCTACTAAAGATAAACAACTAGATAGTCAGATCCCACACATACCAAGCATTTCAATCATACACACAATATGCTCGATATGTGCAAATACAACGAAGCATCACAACATGACTCTACGACACAAGTACTTTATTTAAGGCTCAAGGAGCCATACATATCATACACAAAGGTACGGGTCACACGACCCAGCATTCAAGTCATACAGTCATACAAACCAGCAGCGGAAGTAACTTGTCTGAGTACAGACAACTAGTAAAATAAAAGAGGCTTGGAAAGCCTAGCTATACTACGTGGTCCTTCACAAGCTCAGGGTCACCACCTGGGTCTTTAGCCTACTCGTTGATGTCAACGTCTACATAGAACCCATCAGAAGGGGTTGCAGCGTCTTCTGTAAAAAATGTAAATTATAGCAACATGAGTACAAAGGTACTCAGCAAGACTTACATCAGATCCTACATACATGCATATTATCAAGAAGGGTTGGTGGAGTTATTGCAGCAAGCCAGCTTTGACTCTTGGCTAGACTATCCTACGATACTCCAACTTGAAATGGTTTTGCGCACACGAGTCCACTACTCACCACTTCAATACACTACCGAGGATCCACCTCCGTCTTCCTACGGAAGAGCCATCCTCGGCACTCACACTTATCTTGAGGCTTTTAGCAGTTTCCATTTACTTGTCTATGAACTGTATAGGCAACCAAGTAGTCCTTTACCGCGGACGCGGCTATTCGAATAGATTATGATAACCCTGCAGGGGTGTACTTCTTCATACATGTTTCCACCACTTAGCGTCTGCACACGACATGTGCTCGGCAGACTTCAAGCGAAAGCCGACGTGGGTGTAGACCATGACCTACCTAAACACTTAAGCCTCTAGTCCAGGTTTATCGCCTATTCAGGTTCCATCCGCAGGGAGTCCGGCCGAGGTTTCCCATACGGCCCCGAACGATGTGAACAGGGTTCCCGAGATACCTAACGGGTATTCGGTACACCCGGCCACGTACCTACCGCATCACAGCCCACCCCTACGGTCAGCGCTGTCCACGGCCTCCAGTAGGCTACAAACACCAGAAACTACTTGCAACTCCTGGACAGAGAGCTAGGGTGAATAACAAGTCGAGCGGGGTCATATTTCAGGGCCCAATGCATGGTAGTAGCTGTATCTTAAATCACACATACAGATCTCAGTGCTTAAGGTCGGCTTCAATGAAACAACCCACCATGTACTCCTACATGGCCTCTCATCGATACCTTTACCAAATCGTGTTCACCACACCACTCTCATTACCGACATAATCATTTCACTCCAGCCCATCACCCAGATGAACCAGACCTGACACGACTCTAAGCATAGCAGGCATAGCAAGGTAGGAACAACACATACATATGGCTCAATCAACTCCTACACATGCTAGTGGGTTTCATCTAGTTACTGTGGCAATGACAGGTCATGCAGAGGAAATGGGTTCAACTACCGTAGCACACAGCAGTTTGAATCACGTTGTCTTAATGCAGTAAAAGAGAGCAGGAGCGAGAACATGGGATTGTATCGATATGATCAAATGGTTGGTTGCTTGCCTGATGGTTCGTTGCACGGATACGGTTCTTCGTTAGGGTAATCACGGTACTCCTCGGGGACAGATCCTGTCGCAAAGGACAACGATACACAGGCATCACCAAACAATGTGCAACAATATGATGCATGCATGAAACATGGCAATATGAATGTGTTGGGCTAATGCAACTAAAACCGGAGGGGTTTGAACAAATTTGAATCATAGATTCAAATTTCAAACTCAAACATGGCCTTTTAAAGTGCTTTTTCTTCTTCTGCTTAAAACATCAATTTAACTTGTTTGATCATGCATGGAAATAGTACAGATGGATAGATTGGATTTTTCTGATCATTTTTCATATATAATTTGTCCAATTTGGAGTTACAGAATAAAAGTTATGAATTTTTGAAGTTTAATTAATATTCTAGAATTTCCTGATTTAATTTAAATCCAGAAATATAATTATTGCGCCAGCATGACGTCAGCATGACGTCAGTGGTCAACTGTGGCTGGCTGAAGTCAAACCTGACGTGTGGGGGCCACACGTCAGTGACAGGGGGGGTTAAACAGGTTTAAATTAATCCTAATTACTAATTAGTGGCGCTGGGGCCCACTGTCAGTGTCAGGGGGGGTTGACTAACAGTAGTTAGCGCTAACCTAACCACCTGGCCGACAGGGCCCACGCGTCAGTGACCCTGGGGGTCAAACCCCAGGTCGGACAAGTCAAACCCCACCGGCGACATGACGCCGGCGAGGTCCGAGACGGCGGCGAGAGTGCTTTTTGCCATTCCGGCAACCAAATGGACGGCGGAAGGCATCTGCGTGTTGCTGAGGTTGAGCCGCGGCTATTGGTGGTGGTGGTTGGGCTCGGGGTGGCCGGAGTTGACGGCGGCGAGCTTGGCTGCGGCGGCCGGAGTTCGAGTGCGGTCGGGATCAGTGTTGCAGGGGGTTTGGGGAGGTGTTGGTGCGTGCTACATGCTCCTAGTGAGGTGTGGAGCACGATGGTGAGCTCGGTTGGGTGCTACGGTGACCGTGGCCACGACGGCGACATCGTCGGCGGCATGGAGCTCTCGGCCGAGGTGGGGCTAGGGCCTAGGGGTCGGGAGAGAGCAGGGGAGAAGGGGGAAACGACTCGGGGGCTCACCGCGGTTGCAGTGGGCGTCGAAGCGGGCTCGGGGACGCGTCGGAGACGATGAATTTGACGGTGACGATGATCGGAGCCCGAAGAGGGGAACAGCGACGAGGCGGCGATGCAGGGCTTCCGGGGACCCGTGGAGCGGTGGGGAGGAAGAGGGAGTCGAGGCGGAGCTTCTGAGCTAATCGGGGGAGCGAGGGGTGGTCGGAGACGGCTGCTGTGGCGAACGGCGGCGACGGTGGTGTTCGGCCGTGAGAGGGAGAGAGCGAGGGAGAGGAAGGAAAGAGCCGGGGAGAGTGAGAGAGAGCAGGGGGGATCGGGACGGGCTGCGGGCGTCGTCCACGCGGCCAGGAGGTCGTCGGCAAGCAGGAGGTGGCCGCGCGGCCGTGCGCGCGCGAGCACGCAGCAGCTTCGGGGCGAGGGGAGGAAGACGACGGAGAGCTACAGTGCTGGGCTGGGTCGGTTGCTAGCTGGGCCGGCCAGCTGGCTGGGCCGCACAGGTAAGTTTTTCCCTCTCTTTTCTGTTTCTGTATTTATTTAATATATCTGCAACTTTGTTGAATTAAATAAAATACCTAGGCAACTTCAAAAATCACCAAACTATTCCTGGCCCATAGTTGGATTATTTCCATCATGAAACATTTTAGTTTGGAGATATTTGAGCATTTAAATATTTTATATTATTTTAAATGCCCAAATTCAAATATTTATGATTTAATTCAAAAACCCTAGGATGGCCTAGGAAAAAGTGCACCATTTTTGGCAGAGGTTCTGAACCAAGACAAAAATGATGGGCATTTTAGAAGGGCATTTCAGGTTCATTGAAAAATTATTTTAGTAACCCTAGTTGGTTTCAGAGGGGACTAGGGGTTCTGTCATCCCCATTTCAAGTTTCTGATGAAAGAGTAAACATGATGCAACACTCTAATGCATGACTAGCTAGGGTGTGACAACTCACCCCCACTCAAAAGAATCTCGTCCCGAGATTTGGGTTCCTCCGGGAAGAAGGCGGGATATTCCAGTCGAAGACGATCCTCCCTTTCCCAAGTTGCTTCATCCTCAGAATGGTGCGACCATTGAACCTTGAGAAACTTGATATTATGACGTCGCGTGGTACGTTCGGCTTGATCGAGGATACGAATGGGGTACTCTCGATATGTAAGATCATCTTGGAGATCAAGCGTTTCGTGGTCCACTTCACGGATAGGATCCGAGAAGCAACGCCTGAGTTGAGAGACGTGGAAGACATCGTGAACTCTGGAGAGGTGCGGAGGTAGTTCCAACTGGTAGGCAACTTCTCCTCGTTTGGCAAGAATGCGAAAAGGTCCAATGTAACGAGGAGCCAATTTGCCTTTGATACCGAAACGATGGGTTCCCTTCAGAGGGGTGACCCGAAGATAAGCCTTCTCGTCAACCTCGAAAGTCATAGCCCTATGTTTTCGGTCATATTGACTCTTTTGGCGAGATTGGGCTGTTTTCAACTTTTCACGAACGATACGAACTTGTTCTTCTGCTTCCTGAATCATGTCCGGGCCAAAGAATTGTCTTTCCCCGGTCTCTGACCAGTTAAGGGGTGTTCGACATCGTCGTCCATAGAGAACTTCAAAAGGGGCTTTACCCAAGCTAGATTGATAGCTGTTGTTGTAAGCGAATTCGGAAAATGGAAGGCACTTCTCCCAGTCCATTCCGAAAGAGATAACGGAGGCTCGAAGCATGTCTTCTAGAATCTGATTGACGCGTTCCACTTGACCACTCGACTGAGGGTGGTAAGCGGTGCTGAAGGAGAGACGAGTTCCCATAGCATTTTGGAAACTTTCCCAAAATCGAGAGGTGAAAAGACTTCCTCGATCCGAGTTAATTTCCAAAGGAACACCATGGAGAGACACTATTCGGGAGATGTACAAGTCTGCCAGCTGACTAGCGGTTATACTCTCACGAACAGGTAAGAAATGAGCTACTTTGGAAAGACGATCGACCACGACGAAGATAGCATTATTCCCTCTCTTGGTCCTGGGAAAACCGGTAATGAAATCCATACCAATTTTATCCCATTTCCATTCAGGAATAGCTAAGGGTTGAAGGGTGCCAGCAGGCCGTTGATGCTCTGCTTTTACACGACGACAAACGTCGCAATTAGCAATATACTGAGCAATTTCTCTCTTCATCCTAGTCCACCAGAACCTCTGGCGTAGGTCCTGATACATCTTAGTACTACCGGGATGAATGGTGAGAGGAGATTCATGGGCCTCCTTAAGGATCAACTGCCTTAGATGCTGGTTCTTGGGAACCACTAGACGGTTCTCAAAATACACAACACCATGATCATTAGTGGAGAAACAACTAGCACCTCCGCTAGCAATGTTCTCTTTGATTTTAGATATTCCCTTATCTCGCTTTTGGGCAGCGATGATTTGATCCGTAAGAGTAGGTTTTGCTACCAAGGTGGAGAGAAAACCTTGAGGTACAATGTGAAGGTTAAGCTTCCGAAATTCCTCATGGAGAAGCGGTTGACTTTGTTGTAACATCAGGTTGTTACAATAAGATTTATGACTTAGCGCATCAGCCATGACGTTGGCTTTCCCTGGGGTGTAGGTTATTCCTAAATCGAAGTCTGTGATCAATTCAACCCAACGTCTCTGCCTAAGATTCAAATCTGGTTGGGTGAAAATGTACTTCAGGCTTTGGTGATCAGTGAATATTTCGCAACGATTACCCAGGAGGTAATGTCGCCAGGTCTTAAGTGCATAGACTACGGCTGCAAGCTCTAGATCATGAGTAGGATAATTCTCCTCATGTGGGTGCAATTGCCGTGAAGCGTAGGCAATTACGTGTCGATCTTGCATGAGAATGCAACCTAGTCCTTGTCGCGAGGCGTCGCAGTAGATAACAAAGTCCTTGGAGAAGTCTGGCGGTACCAGCACGGGAGCAGAGGTCAGGCGTCTTTTCAGTTCCTGAAAGCTGTGCTCACATTGTGGAGTCCATTCGAACTTCTTATCTTTCTTGAGGAGTTCGGTTAGAGGTTTGGCAACCTTGGAGAAGTTCTCGACAAAGCGACGACAATAGCTCGCTAAGCCTAGAAAACTCCGAACTTGCTTGACCGATTCAGGTGGAGTCCAATTAAGGACGGCTTGAACTCGCTCAGGGTTAACAGCAATACCTTTACCAGATATTACATGACCCAGATAGGTCACTTCTGGCAACCAGAATTCACATTTTGAAAATTTGGCATAAAGGCGATGCTCTCGAAGTTTCTGCAACACTAGCCTTAGATGTTCGGCATGTTCTTCCTCGTTCTTGGAGTAGATGAGTATATCATCGAGATAAACTACGACGAATTTATCCAAATACTCCATGAAGATTGAGTTCATTAACCGAGAAAAGGTGGCTGGAGCGTTGGTTAATCCGAAGGACATGACGGTGTACTCGTATTGGCCATAACGAGTAACAAAGGCCGTTTTAGGAATGTCCCCGTTTCTGATTTTGATTTGATGGTAGCCCAACCTCAAATCCATCTTGGAGAAGACTGAGGATCCAGCGAGCTGATCATACAGGTCGTTGATCCTAGGAAGAGGGTATTTGTTCTTGATTGTGACCAAATTGACAGGTCGGTAATCTACAACCATCCGGTCCGTACCATCCTTCTTCTTGACGAATAGGACGGGGCAGGCCCACGGAGATGAACTAGGTCGGATGAAACCCTTTTTCAAGGACTCATCGAGTTGTTTCTTAAGCTCGGCTAATTCTAGGGGTGCCATCTTATAGGGTCTTCTAGCAATCGGAACGGTTCCGGGGATGAGGTCTATTACGAACTCAACATCCCTGTCAGGTGGAACACCTGGCAATTCCTCTGGAAAGACATCCGGGAAGTCACGGACTACCGGAACGTCCTCAAGGTCTGGCAAGGGGCTGGCGTTAAGAGAATATAATTGTCGCTTGGCTATTCGGGTCAAGACATTGACTATCTTCCCCGAAGGATGGGTGAGTTGAACAGTCCTAGAGAAGCAATCAATTTTGGCTTGATGAGCTGACATCCAGTCCATACCCAAAATGATATTAATATCTGAAGATTTAAGGGCTATCAAAGATGCAAGGAAAACAAGTCTGTCGACTTGGATTTCATTTCCATAACTTACCCTAGAGGTCTGCCATCTAGAACCAGGGGTAGAAATTTCCATAGTGGACGGCAAGTCACAGAATGCAATGTTATGCAGACGAGCATAATTTTCGGATATAAAAGAATGAGAGGCTCCTGTATCGAAAAGAACAGATGCCGGGTGGCAATTAACAAGAAGCGTACCGAGAACGACGTTGGGATCCTCTTGAGCTTCTTCGGCAGAGACACAGTTGACATGGCCACGTGAAGCGGTGACCGGCTTAGCATGAAACACCTTCCCTGTCGGCTTGCCACGGCCAACAGCTTTAGCAGATTGATTGAGGTTGGCCTGGGGACACTCACGCATATAGTGACCAGATTCCCCACACTTGAAACAAGTCACGGAACTAGTACGTGGAGGAGCATTATTGGTTGGACCCCCATAGGGCTTGGTTGGTGCAGACTGTTGAACAGGGTGAGGCGCCTGGAAAGATGGCCTCGGTGTGAACCTGGGTGGCAAGGCAGTGTTGGGTACCCACACGCGGCGCTTCTGAGGACCAGCACCGGATGAGGAACCCATGTCACGTCCATGCTTGCGTGTTGCGTCATAGTCAGTCTGACCAGTTTCAGCACTGATGGCTTTGTTGACAAGTTTCGAAAAAGATGTGCACTCATGCAGACGGAGGTCGCGGCGAAGCTCAGGACTAAGGCCCTTGCGGAACCTTGCTTGCTTCTTGGCGTCAGTAGAAACTTCCTCGGTTGCATATCGTGCAAGATTACCAAACTCCCTGCTATAGACATCCACAGAAAGTCGGCCTTGGGTGAAATTGCAAAATTCTTCACGCTTACGGTCCATGAGACCCTCCGGAATGTGATGTTCACAGAAAGCCTCACTGAACTCAGCCCAAGTTGTGACATGGTCTGCTGGGCGCATAGCTCCATAATTCTCCCACCATAGACTGGCGGGGCCTTCAAGATGATATGCAGCAAAGGTGACCTTGTCAGCCTCAGCTACCAGCGCGGAACGCAGCTTGTGAGAGATACTGCGAAGCCAGTCATCAGCGTCGAGAGGCTCGACGGAGTGGTGGAACGTGGGAGGATGTAATTTGATAAAATCACTGAGTGACACCACGTTAGCCCTCTGATGGTGTGCTGTATTCTGTTCAATACGCTCTAACAAACGGTTTGTCTCCCGCTTGTTTTTCTCAGCTTCCATCATAACCTCGGCTAGTGAAGGAGGATGAGGCAGATTTTCATTCCTGCCCTCGCTGCCTTCGGCCTGCTCTTGAGAAGCAGGGTTAGCGCGCGTGTTGACCATCCTAGGTAAACAAGACAATGATTTAGTCAGAATGGTAAAATTCCGACATAGGATACATGATGTAAGGAATAACTCGGAATGCAAGATGATCATCCGTATGACATGGTAGATACAGAAACTGCTTCTTTATTCCATCGTCATACACACCATACAGGGTTTAGTACAAGACCAAACAAAGTACTATTACGGTGAGAAAAGGATTACATCTCATCGGAGGCATTCCAAGCTCCTATACATTATTTTTCTACATCTCCGGAAAGAGTACAAACTAGGTCATATCCCACGAGTCACGCGGAACGATAGACGACACAGCTAGTGCGAACTAGGGATACCATCACTAACTCAGACCGATCCGTAGTAGTCCTCGTAGAAGTCACCTCCATAGCCTGGAAGTTCAACGTGATCATCCGGAAACAGACGGTCTCGCGGAGCTTATGGACCATAGGGGCTAGGATGAGGCCTTGGACCAGCAAACGGTGGCCTGCGGGGACCACGAGGTGGGGTGATGCCTCCTACATCACGCCAAACCATCACGTCTGGCAGAGCAGATCTCACAGGATAGAGATCGCGCATATCCGAATATCCAGCTTGCACCGCCGGTGCGAACCGAGTCAACGTGGCCCAGTGGTCAGCACGGGTATTGAAGAGCTCTAACCTTAAGGCCCGATTTTCACGGTCCTTATCCTCGAGCATCTCAGCAGTGGTGCGAGTCCGTGAATCCTCCTGAGTGGAGTCAGCATAGATAGCCTGGAAATATCCTTGTGCTCCCGGAAGTGATCCTGGCATATACCGGAAGTCAGAGTCCCGAAATAGACCAGATCTGACTCGCATAACGGTCATCATAGAGTAGGCGGCGTCCTGCACAGCCATCTCAATAGTAACCCCGAGTCCATAGGAGCAGTGAAGAGGCTCGGTGGATCCAGGATAAGATGGAAATATCCTGACAGTGCAGAGATACTGGCTTTGATTAAAGTCCCGGAATTGCTCTTCGACCGTGTACTCAGGATACCAACGGTATCCAGCCTCAGTCATTACCCTGACCAACTTAGCAGTATGGCCGGGTACATCTAGGCATCGAGTCAGGCGAACCACTTGATTGAGGTCGCGAGTGGCCATCTGAAAGCATAATCATAATGCAAAGGCATTAGAATTTCTAGCAAAATTTCGGCAGCATAACAGCTGTAAATGCTCAAAAAGGATATTGAGACATTTGACAAAGGATTTCGTACACACTCAACATCATCACATCAAAGTTCTGGAACCATTCTAACAACATAATGTGGTGGTAGAACTGAACTAGGCTGGTAACCATCAAACTTATAAGGTACTACTGATTAGTAACTCGTGATCCTGATAGAGAGAACAGATCCTAATTCCTTAACCCCCGGTGGAAGAATGGACTGACTCAGATCAGAAGGTCATAAGGTATAAGAAGTAAAAAGAGCCTTACGTTCCAACCCACAAACAATTCCCCTACATATAACTAAAGAATTTCTAGACTCAACATCGACCAGTTTGGCTTGAAGAACCTACAGGCAGTCCGGCTCTGATGCCAACGCTGTCAGGACCCCGACTCGATGTCACATCGATCTAGCTGG
>NC_057810.1:414262071-414499152 GCF_018294505.1 Triticum aestivum
ACCTTCGTACTTACGATTAACTTACAGCTCGGCTGAGGGCTGGCCCATTGGCGGGCATGGCGCGGTGAGGACGCCCTTCGGGGCAGGGCCCCTTGCTGAAGCTTTCTTCCCTTGTATGGGCACCTCCGTCTCCAAGTCTTCGGAGGCGGCCCTCTTCTTCCCGCGAGGGGAGGAGGCTTTACATTCCCCTCCCTGACTATCCTCCTTTGGGGAGGTAGCAATTCCCCCGGGTTGGATGTACAATGTGTGAAGTTCTGCTTCTCTGCTCTTCCCTTCGTCTTTCCCCGAGGGCACTTTACTTAGCATATGACCAAGCATCTTGGCTATGGTGGGACTAGGCGAGCCTTCGGGAAGTGGCACCGGACACCTGATTCTCTCCGCCTTACTGAGCCATTCCTGGCCAGGGAGGATTTTCAGAATAATGTTATGATAAAAATAAACAAAGTGTTCGGTTTCTGGGTTGCTTACTTGGGTATCTAGGCGGTTGCAGCTCAGGCCCGCATCCTCGATGGTGTTCGGACACTTTACTTGTGGTCCGAAGAATAACTTACACATTCCTTCGAGCGTGACGCCGAAGAAGTGTTGAATAGTCTGTGGACCTTCCGGATTGAACTCCCACATCCGGAGAGGCCGCCGTTTGCACGGCAAGATCCGTCGGATTAGCATTACCTGAATTACGCTTACAAGGCTGATGTCCCTCTCAAGAAGCTCCCGTATGCGGCTCTGCAATGTGGGTACATCATTAGCAGGCCCCCAATCCCGTCCTACGTTGGCCCATGACGCCAGTTGAGGCGGAGGGCCAGAACGGAAGTCAGGGGCAGCCACCCACTTTGTGCCTCTGGGAGCCGTGACGTAAAACCACCTCCGCTGCCATAGATCGGACACCTCCAGGAAGGAACCCTCTGGCCATGGGGCATCGGCGTTCCAGCTTATTGCAGCACCTTCGCACTCCGCGTGTCGCCCCTCAATCATCTTTGGCTTCACATTGAAGGTATGGAGCCATAAGCCGAAGTGCGGGGTGACGTGGAGAAAAGCTTTGCACACAACGATGAACAACGAGATATGAAGGATGGCGTCCGGAGCTAGATCATGAAAATCTAGCCCGTAGTAGAACATGAGCCCTCTCACGAAGGGATCAAGAGTGAAGCCTAAGCCACGGAGGAAGTGAGAGACAAATACGACACTCTCATTGGGCTCGAGAGTAGGGATTATCTGCCCTGGAGCGGGGAGCCTGTGCTTGATGTCGGCAGTCAGGTATCCGACCTCCCTAAGCTTCGCAATATCCTCCTCTGTGACAGAGGAAGCCACCCACCAGCCTTGAAGGTTGGATTCGGACATGATTGAAGATTCGGAGGGCTTGAGCTTGGGCTTCGGCTGTTGGAACTCGAGGTGCGAAAAGGCGCAAGCATGGTAGAAAAAAGGGATAGGCCTTGGCCCCTCTATAAAAGGGGTGAATATTAAGCGTCCTCAGCATAACCACTTGGGGCTTACCTAAAAACACGGAGTCATACCAACAGTCGTCGTGGGGTTGCGCATGCCCGTATCGATGGAAGATCCCGTGATAAGGGGAACACGATCTCTGCTTTGGCAGGGCGTGCCAATAAAACCGCCTCGCAACGCGTATCAAGGCAGGCCAAGAAAAACCGGTTCATGTTGGACCAGACCACGGCATAATAGCACACCGTACAAAAATTACCAGCAGATCAGATTTATGAAGTGCTATGCTCTCTACGGAGGTGTGCGGAAATTATCTCGCAAAGCTGGACACAATCCTTAAATCTACTTTGGAGTATTCGGAGATGGAACCCGCCTTGCAATGTCGAAGACAATCTGTGCGCCGGACTCATCGTCATTGAAGCCTGGTTCAGGGGCTACTGAGGGAGTCCTGGATTAGGGGGTATCCGGATAGCCGGACTATACACTTTGTCCGGACTATTGGAGCGTGAAGATACAAGACTCAAGACTTTGTCCCGTGTCCGGATGGGACTCTCCTTTGCGTGGAAGACAAGCTTGGCGATCCGGATAATAGATTTCCTTCTTTGTAACCGACTCTGTTTAAACCCTAGCCCCCTCCGGTGTCTATATAAACCGGAGGGTTTAGTCCTTAGAGACACAATCATAATCATCATAGGCTAGCTTCTAGGGTTTAGCCTCTATGATCTCGTGGTAGATCAACTCTTTTAATACTCATATCATCAATATCAATCAAGCCGGAAGTAGGGTTTTACCTCCATCGAGAGGGCCCGAACCTGGGTAAAACATCGTGTCCCTTGCCTCCTGTTACCATCAGCCTTAGACGCACAGATCGGGACCCCCTACCCGAGATCCGCCGGTTTTGACACTGACAACCACCGGAGGTCGTCAAGGGGGTGTAAACTAGTCCTGGTGCACGTGCACCACCACCTCCTGCGGAGGTACGCGGGCCTGGTGCTGGGGTGCTGGAAGTCGCGCGCTTCTCCTTGAGGTCACTGCACCACCTGGCAGCTCACATTCTCCCAAGTCGGCGCAGGGCGCGGCGGGTCGTGCTGTGGTGCCGCTCGCCTTGGCCTGACGATGGCGCCCTGGGATGGAGGTGGTGGAGGAACCCTGTGCGCCACGTCGCCCGCTGCAGGAGGCTGCTGAGGCAGCGAGCGAGCCGGATCGGTGGAGCCCCCGTGCGCCATGCTGATGAGCTTAGCGATCGCTCGAGCCACTCCTCGTAGAGGTTACCAACCGGGCGGTAGCGAAGGAGCTCTCGCACCATGAGCAAAGCGGCCTGTGCGTTCGCCTGGCCGCGACGCGCGTGGGAGGACGAAGCTGCTGGGGTCAGTGACGGAGTAGCGGTGCGCCCATCGTGATGCACCGACGGGTGTAGCGATGAAGCTTGCTGCTCGTGGCCGGTAGGGCCCGTGGCGGTGATGGCCACCGAAGACGGAGCGCGACGGGCATAGCCATCGCCCGCCGGAGCTGTCTGAGCGACGCCGGCGGCGACTGCGGCCCGATGCTCGGCGCGAGCTCGGCGTGCGTCGGCCATGGAGGTGTCAGAGTGGCGGTGGATCGATCAACGGAAGAGAAGATCCGACGCACCCCTACCCGGCGCGCCAAATGTCGGATTAGGGGTTCCGCAAACCCTTGAGAGGTTCGAACTCTGGGGTGCGTGCGGAGATCTCAACCTACCCATCATGCCTACTCGTGATCCTCCTAAGCCTAGCGCGACAAGCTCAAAGAGATAAAGAGACAGAGCAGTTTATCCTGGTTTGGGCCACCTTGCGGTGTAATACCCTACTCCAGCATTTTGGTGGATTGCCTCGGGGGGCTGAGGATGAACTAGTACAGTGGATGAACTGGCCTCAGGAGGTCTGGTGTTCTTGAGCTCGAGGGAGCTGGTGAGGTGTGAGCTCGTTCAGCCTGTCTTGCCTCTATGGTGGTGGCTAGTCCTATTTATAGTAGCCTTGGTCCTCTTCCCAAATGTTGGCGGGAAGGGATCCCACAATGGCCGGATTTGAAAGGGGACAAGTAGTACAGCTTATCCTGACAAAAGTAGTCTTCACCTGCGAAAAGCCTCTGGTCGTGATGCTGCGGTGGGCTCGTCGATGACCTCCGTCCTGCCATCTTGGCGGTCTTGGTCTTGTTGCACCAGAATGGAAACCTATGGCTGATTCCTCGGGACTCCACATCTGCGGCTTGCCTCCTTTGCACCAAAGAGGAAACCTGCGCTCTGCGCCCGCCTGGTCTTGGTCGTCATGGCTCACGTCAGCTGAGCCTCATGAGGTAAACCTTGCATAGAACTCTCCGCCCCTCGGGAGCCATCCTGAGGAGGCCGATCCCCTCGGGGGTCTTGGCGTCGTCCGCCTCGCGAGGCTTGGCCCCTCACGAGGGTCTTGAGTTGTTGATGCCGAAGCTGAGCCGTACCAGGCCGTCGATGGAGCCGCGTGGTGGGCCGCAGGCAGGCAGGGCTAGATACCCCCATATCCAGAACGCCGACAGTAGGCATGCACAAGAGAATAGACTCGTCCTTCTCATCGCAGGCGACCGTGATGACGCCACTACACCCTGGCATCTTGAGGACATTGTAGCCATGGTGGGTTGCCTTCATGAACTTGGCGAGGGCAGGGTACCCAAGGATGGCATTGTACGGGAGGCTGATGTGGGCGACGTCGAAACGATGAGCTCAGTGTGGTAGTTATCGCGCTTGCCAAAGGTGTCGGGGAGGTGCAATTGCCCCTGAGGGACGGTGGAACTGTCGGTCACCCCAGAGAATGGCCTAGTGGGCATGAGCTGGTCATAGGGCACCTGAAGCATATCAAAGGTCTCGACGGAGAGCACATTGAGACCAGCACCACCATCGATGAGAGTCTTGGTGACAAAGACGTTGCTGATGGTGGGTGTGCAAAGCATGGGGAGTGTGCCAGCAATGGCCGCGCACCTAAGGTGGTCCTTGTAGTCGAAGGTGATGGCGTACTGCGACCACTTGAGGGCACGCGCGGCCTCAAGCTTCGGGAGGACCGTGTTCACCTCACGAGAGAACTGCTTGAAGACGCGGTTCGAGTCGGGTGCCTGGGCACCGCCAAGGATGCAGGCGGTCGCGTGAGGTTCCTGGAAGCCCCCAGTCCCATCATCCTGATGGTTGTCGTTGTTCCTTCTTGGTGGTGGTGGCAGCGGAGGGAGGCCAGCGTTTCCCTGAGGATGGGCCTCATGAGGCTGATCACGCCAGGGGCCGTCGCGAGGCTGATGATGCGAGCGATCCTCACGAGGCTGGTCGTGAAGGAAATATGCCCTATAGGCAATAATAAAGTTGTTATTTTATATTTCCTTATATCATGATAAATGTTTATTATTCGTGCTAGAATTGTATTAACCAGAAACTTGATACATGTGTGGATACATAGACAAAACACCGTGTCCCTAGTAAGCCTCTACTAGACTAGCTCGTTAATCAAAGATGGTTAAGTTTCCTAACCATAGACATGTGTTGTCATTTGATGAACGGGATCACATCATTAGGAGAATTATGTGATGGACAAGACCCATCCGTTAGCATAGCATATTGATCATTCGGTTTTATTACTATTGCTTTCTTCATGTCAAATACATATTCCTTCGACTATGAGATTATGCAACTCCCGGATATCGGACGAATGTCTTGTGTGCTATCAAATGTCACAATGTAACTGGGTGATTATAAAGATGATCTACAGGTATCTCCGAAGGTGTTTGTTGGGTTGGCATAGATCGAGATTAGGATTTGTCACTCCGAAAATCGGAGAGGATTCTCTGGGCCCTCTGGTAATGCACATCATAAGAAGCCTTGCAAGAAATGTGAATAATGAGTTAGTTGCGGGATGATGTATTACAGAATGAGTAAAGAGACTTTCCGGTAACGAGATTGAACTAGGTATCAAGATACCGACGATCGAATCTCGGGCAAGTAACATACCGATGACAAAGGGAATAAACATATGTTGTCATTACGGTTCGACCGATAAAAATCTTCATAAAATATGTAGGAGCCAATATGAGCATCCAGGTTCCGCTACTGGTTATTGACCGGAGAGGTGTCTCGGTCATGTCTACATAGTTCTCGAACCCGTAGGGTCCGCACGCTTAAGGTTTGATGATGATTTAGTATTATATGAGTTATGTGATTTGGTGACCGAATGTTGTTCGAAGTCCCGGATGAGATCACAGACATGACGAGGAGCTCGAAATGGTCGAGAGGTAAAGATTGATATATAGGGCGATGGTATTCGGACACCGAAAGTGTTCCGAAGAGTATCAAGTACATATCGGGTCACCGGAAGGGGTTCCGGGCACCCCCCCCTCCCCCACCCCGACAAAGATATGGGCTTAGTGGGCCAAGTGAGGGAACACACCAGCCCACAAGGGGCTGGTGCGCCCCCTATAGGGCCAACCATATGGGGAGGAAAGGAAAGGAGAGGAGGAGAAGGAAAGTGTGAAGTAGGACTCATACTTCCTTCCCCTCGCCCTCCTTCCTTTCCCTCTTGTCCAAACATGGCAGGGGGCATGGCCAGGGCAGGAGCCCTAGGGCCGGCCGACCACCTATGTGGTGTGCCAGGCTGCCTCCCCTCCCCTTCCCACCTATATATATGAGGGGGCGCCCCTAGCACAACACTAACAATTGTTAGCCGTGTGCGGCACCCCCCTCCACAGTTTACTCCTTCGGTCATATCTTCGTAGTGCTTAGGCGAAGCCCTACGCGGATCACTTCACCATCACCATCACCATGCCGTCTTGCTGACGGAACTCTTTGTCGACACTTTGCCAGATCAAGAGTTCGAGGGACGTCATCAAGCTGAATGTGTGTAGAACTCGAAGGTGTCGTACATTCGGTACTTGATCGGTCAGAACGAGAACAAGTTCGAATGCATCAACCGCATTGTCAAAAGCTTCCTCTTTCGGTCTACGAGGGTACATGGACACACTCTCTCCATCTTGTTGCTATGCATCTCCTAGATAGATCTCGCGTGAGCTTAGGAATTACTTTTTAAAGTGCATGCTATGTTTCCCAACAGTGGCATGCGAGCCAGGTTTATGCGTAGATGATATGCACGAGAGAACACAAAGAGTTGTGGGCAATGATAGTCATACTGCTTACCACCAACATCTTATTTTGATTCGGCAGTATTGTTGGATGAAGCGGCCCGGACCAACCTTGCATGGCCACGTTCATGAGACCGGTTCCATCGACAGACGTGCAACTAGTTTTGCATAAAGGTGGCTAGCGGGTGTCTATTTCTCCTACTTTAGTTGAATCGAATTTGACTGTGGCCGGTCCTTGAATAAGGTTAAAATAGCAAACTTGACGAAACACCGTTGTGGTTTTGATGCGTAGGTAAGAACGGTTCTTGCTAGAAGCCCATACCAGCCACGTAAAACTTGCAACAACAAAGTAGAGGACGTCTAACTTGTTTTTGCAGGGCATGTTGTGATGTGATACGGTCAAGACATGATGTGACATACGTTATTGTGTGAGATGATCATGTTTTGTAAAAGTTATCAGCAACCGGCGGGAGCCTTATGGTTGTCTCTTTCTTCTATGAAATGCAAACGCCATGTAATTGCTTTACTTCATCACTATACGGTAGCGATAGTTGTAGAAGCAATAGTTGGCGAGACGACAATGACACGATGATGGAGATCAAGGTGTTGAGCCGGTGACGATGGAGATCATGACGATGCTTTGGATTGAGATCAAAAGCACAAGATGAGGATGGCCATATCATGTCACATATTTTGATTGCAAGTGATGTTTATCTTTTATGCATCTTATTATGCTTAGTACGACGGTAGCACACTAGTGCAGGATGTTGCTAACGTGACACTACGATCAGAGACCCTTTGACGAAACTGTCTGAGATGCATTAATGGCAAATGGTGGTGTAAAAAACTGTCAAAAAGGTACAAAATGTTTGCGATGACGGATGCATCAAACACAGTTCAGATTTTAGTTCCGTGTGTGATGCAGGGCATACAGTTCAGTGCAATTAACTATTTGTGATGAGGAGCAACAAAAGAAACGGGCAGCCAGATGAAGGTGTGTGCGATAAACAGCATACGGTTCACTAGGATGAACTATTTGTGATTAGGCAACACAAAAGAAACGGTCAGCCAGATCAAGGTGTGTGTGATATATGGCATGTGGTTCACTCAGATGAACTGTGTGTGTTGAGACAAGAGAACATAAACGGTTTAATATAACAAGATGTGTGTGATACGTGGCAAATAGGTCTATAATCAGAAATGTGTGCGAAGACCGATAATAACACAAACGATTGCTGCTAATAAGACGTGTGTGTTGTGCGATGGGATTGCATATAGAACAACAACATATATATACACACTTATAAGGGCATGGTTGCATAACCATATTAAACATCCACTTACCTAGGTGGCTACTACAACCATGGCATTTGCACACACCAAAGTAAACTATTACATGCATAATTACATAGGTGGCTACTACACACATGACATTTCCACACACCAAAGTAAACTATATATTACATGCATGATTAACTAGCATAAACGATCATCTGATTGTCATCTACTGCTTGTGATGCTTGCTCTGCTTGTGGCTTGATCAGGGCTCGTCGATTTGGGTAACGAGGCACTTCCTCATGTCAACGATCTGCCTGTGCATCTCGTAGCATGTGTGCACGCTCTTGGCCGTGAACCTGAGGTGAGGTTCATCCAGTTGCCGCATCCAGGCCCTGTGCCAGGATACGGAACTTGTTCTCTGGCATTCTACTTCATCTTTTCGTAGTAGGGATCGATGATGGCCGAGGCAAGTTCAACTAGGGAGTCCTTCCTGCTGCCCTAGACCCTGTAGTGCTCACGGATTTCAACAATGTTCTTGTAGGTCAAACCCGTAACCCTGAGCACTTTTACATCGTCGATGGTTTCCACCATAGCGAGCTTGTAGTCGGTGCTGTTGTAAAACCTGGCGAAACGGATGCAAGGCTCTATGGCCATGTGGTAGTGGTAGATGAGGACATGATGGCGCACGCACAACTAGGAGACGGCAAACTTCTGATCTTTGCCGGGAAGACCGGCGGTGTACTAGAGGTCGATGTCGACCACCTTGTGCTTGTCTCTAGCAAGCAACTGCTCAACGGTGTTGATGTAGTCTTCCACCACAGCCGGGTTGATGGTGTACACCACCAAGAGATCCGGCTCCCTCTCGTGGGTCTCCACTTTATGCTCGCCAAACTCCATTGGAGCGCCGCTAGACATCCCCCCTCTATGTGTCGTCGTCGATGTGCTTGTTGTGTTGGGGGCGCGATTGAAAGAATGAAGAGACTAAGGTTATAATGGCTGCAGGAATTAAAGGGGAAGCCGAACGGCCTGGAATATCGATCGGCACGTCCTAATGGCCGTTCTAATATGCAGCGCATAACTCCATCGTGCCACACGTAACTGAATCGTGTGGCGACGCGCGCGGCACAACCGCATGCATATGGGGACCCCGACGTGATCGTGCACAGGCCCAACCACTAGTAGAGCGCGTGCGGAGGGACGCGAGCAGAGCGCTCCGCGGTCGCCTCAACGGCGAGCAACCATATATATTCATACAGCAGTTGAACACGCAAGGAAAAGCTATCCATAACCCCAGCACGCTGATGGAAGCGAGCAGAGCATGCCGCGGCGCCTAACGGCAAGCACAGCACGCTGCGGGCAGAGCTTGCCGAGGGACGCAAGCAGAGGCCAGCACAGTGATACGTGGCAAATAAGACAAACTATGCAAGCGATGTCAGAGACATCAAGCACGAATCAGATTAGAGTTGCGTGTGTGATACGTGGCATACAGTTGATCCATCCTAGCAGTTTGTGATGGAATAAGCCGTGTGTGTTGTGGGCAAACGCTTGCTGGTATATAACCTCAAATTTAACCAACAAAATGTTAATACATGTTACAAAAATTATATAACTAGAAACTATGTTCAAATATGAATCCAATGATATAATCTTTAGCGACATGCATTCGTTTTTTATTAATTAAATCCTACTCATAAACCAGGATGGGGTTATAGTAGGTAATTAAATCGCAAATGTTTTTTATTAAACATATGTGTACGTGTCCTTTCATCCTCCTCTCGCACGTCTTGTCACCCCGCTGTCGCAGACGGATCGAGCGCAAGCTTGATCAGCGCGCGGGGGTGTTCTTTTGGCCAAACGGTGGTGAGCCCGTTCCCGTGCAACCGTGCAGGTTCCCGCGCAAGCTTCCCGCCCGACTCGGTGAAATCCTCCAAAATCCCAATGCTTACCAGCCTACTATATAAACCCTCATGGCCGGCGAGTCCTGCATCGCATTTTCCCCTCCCTCCCTGTAGCTTATCTCGTCTGCTTCTCCCACAATCGGCAATAGCACCGGTCCATCATCGTCGCTCAGTCACTCCGCCATCATCAGAGCACAGCTCCAGCTGGGAGGCTACACCGTGGCGGCAGTGCAGTCCCTAGCATAGTGTAGTGCACGTGGCGTCCCTATTGGGTGTGCGCGGAACACCCACCACACGCTCAGCCGCCAGTGACTGTCGGCAGCTGTTGCTGGCTGCCGTTGCTGCCACAGCTCCGTCGAAAGTCAGGGCCATCGCCCGCTCCGCCACCATGTCCCGAAGGCGGGAGGTGGCTGTCGTGGCCACCACCTCCACTGTCGGCCATCACCCGCTCTGCCACCGCGGCCCGAAGGCGGGAGGTGGTGGTCGTGGCCGCCACCCCATCGTCGGCCGCCATGGCCGCCAGCCCACCGTCGACCGTCAGGATCATCACCTGCTCCGCCATCGCCGCCCGAAGAAGGGAGGCGGAGGCGGAGGCCAACATGTGCGGCAGCGACCTTGCGCGCTACATCGAGTTCCTGTGGGAGGAGGAGGAGTGCCTCGTCGAGCATGCAAAGAGCCTTACCGCCGCCGTGGCCGCGGCACACGCTCACGCAGAGGTGAGGAATCAGGAGATCTACGAGCAATCTGGCCGCTTCGAGAGGGGTCGTCTGGAGTGGCAGAGGGCGTTCGAGGTGAGCGCCGCTGAAGGTGCAGCAGCGGCAGGCACCGTATTGCAGTTGTCCAGCTCGTCGGTAGGCTCCTCCTCCTCTTCCTCTTACTGAGCACGCTCGGCAGAGGAGAGGCTGCCGGAAGTAGTACAAAACCCCTCCGTAGAAGTAGTAGCAGTATTTATGGGCTATTTTGTTCAGTTCATCTGACTATAAATGTGGTGGAACTGTACAACATACATAAAATTAGCTAGCATATATAGTTGAACTAGCTATTTCAGTATGTGGTTGGCAACAATTGGGGAAAAGTTTGGTCGGTTCAGCTATCGAGTTGAACTGTTTGTATAAATTAAGCACGAATGCTTAATCTATGAATGAAATCTATGCTTACTTACTAAATTTTAGTTGCAAAAATTAGATAGTGCTAGTGATTTTTAGCTGCATATTTTGACAAATCGCGGTGTTACAAGGATTGACAAATGGCAATGTTACTAGATCAACAAATGTCAATCTTTTCAGTTTGACAAATGGCAATATACCCAATATGACAGATGCAAATCTTACCAAATTGTTTGTACGTGGTTGCACACGGGTCATCCGAAAAAACCATTTGCGTTGAAGGGAGGTACAAATCCTGCTTGCCAAATTTTCTCTTGGCCTAGCGTCGAAGTCTCGCTTTGCATACCTTATTCAATCTGAACCGTTTGCGTTGAAGAGATGCACAAATCCTGCGCGGCGAATTTTCCCTTGGCTTACTGCAGAAGACCATAGCTCTCACTTTGCATAAATGTGTTCTATCTAAAACGTTTGCAATGAAGAGCTGCACAAATCCTTCTCGGCACATTTTCCCTTGGCTTACTAGGGAAGCTGTTAGTGTACATACGGGTGTTCTATCTAAAACATTTGCGATGTTAGAGTGGCAGCTATTTGTTTCAAAATGCCTTTGTTGACTGTTATTCGAGTGCGCCTTCTCTCAAAATAGACACGAAATTATCACAGCATGTCGGGTGTCATTCGATGATAGCATGCCAAGTTTCATGAATTTCAGACGAGTTTTGGATTTACTAGAATTTAAAAACAAAGTATGTCAACGTTTTGCCGGAAATCAATAGTGCCCTGGTGTTTGAAATTCATTCCCATTTCTTGCATGGGACCTAAGCATGCACCCAAGGACACAAATTTGATTTTTCAACCAATTTATATGCACTGGAGCATGTGCATGTAGTATATCTGGCCATGGGCCGAGACGGGCCGGGCTTGGGTCGGGCCTAAAAAAGCCCATGGTAGAAAACTGAGGCCCAGGCCCTCCCAGGCCCTATCACTGGGCCTACTTTTCAAGCCCAAGCCCGGACCATCTGGTAAAGAGCCCTAAAAATCCCTTAGGGCTTAGGGCCATGGGTCGGGCCTCTTCCTTAAAATGCCAATATGCCAAGCCCAAGCCCGTCCAAGCCCTACTGGTGGGCTCAAAACTTAGGCCCAAGCCCGGCCCATGGGTAAGCCCATCGGGCCTAGGCCCTGGATTTTAGGGCCAGGCCTGGGTGGGCCGACAGGGCCGGGCCTGAGATGGCCAGGACTAGCATGTAGTTCAAATTTGAATTATGCACATAAAATGCCTAGAAAACCGAGTTAATGTATAAAAATGTCCAAACAAACCCCGAAAAATTCCAAAAATTAACACAACACTCTTGTTGTTCTATGTTAACACTAGAGAAAAAATTGAAATCAAGAAGAGGCAACGGCTATCATTTTGTCCAAAAAGGTGAAACATTCCCTGCCGAAACCATCAGGCTTGTTGTGAGAAGCGTATACCCAAACCTGCCCCAAATGGGACAAAAAATTTACCACGGCATGTTGATGCTGCTCCATGATAGCATGACATGTTTCATTAATTTCAGACGAGTTTTGGATTTACTAGAATTTAACAACCAGGTATCTCAATGTTTGTGGCCGAGTGACGGTGGTAGGGTGTTTGACATTCATTCCCATTTCTTGCATGGGACCTAAGAATGCAACCAAGGAGAGAGATTTGAATTTTCAACCAATTTATATGCATTAGAGCATGTGCATGTAGTTCAAACTTGAATTATGCACATAAATGCATTGAAAACTCAATTAATGCATAAAAATGTCCAAACGAACCCCGAAAAATTCCAAAATTTAACACAACACTCCTGTTGTTCTATGTTGACACTAGAGAAAAAATTGAAATCAAGAAGAGGCAACGGATATCGTTTCGTCCAGAAAGGTGAAACGTTCCCTACCGTAACCATGAGGCTTGTTGTGAGAAGCTCTGGTTTGTGAGAAGCTTATACCCCAACCTGCCCCAAATGGGACAATAATTTTACCACTGCATGTTGCTGCCGTTCCATGATAGCATGTCAAGTTTCATGAATTTTACACGAGTTTCCGATTTACTAGAATTTTAAAACCATGTATCTCAATGTTAGCGGCCGAGGCGACGGTGGCAAAGGTGTTACATTCATTCTCATTTCTTGCGTGGGACCTAAAGTTGCAACCAAGGACACACATTTGATTTTTCAACCCGTTTATATGCAGTGGAGCATGTGCATGTAGTTCAAATTTGAATTATGCACATGAATGCATAGAAAACTCAGTTAATGTATAAAAATGTCCACGCGGACCCCGGAAAATCCCAAAAAAAATCACAACACTCCTGTTGTTCTATGTTGCCACGAGAAAAAATTGAAAGTAAGAAGTGGCAACAGATATCGTTTCGTCCGCAAAGGTGGCACGTTCCCTACTGAAACCATCATGCTTGTTGTGAGAGAAGCTTTGGTTTGCGAGAAGCTTATACCATAACCTGCCCCAAATGGGACAATATTTTTTTACCCAGCATCTTGATGCCGTTCCATGATAGCATGCCAAGGTTCATGAATTTAAGACGAGTTTTGTATTTACAGAATTGCAAAAGCAGGCACCTCAACATTTGCCAGAGAGCCACGGTGTTGTGGTGTTTGAAATTCATCCCCATTTCTTGAATGGGACGTAAGAATCAACCCATGGACACATATATCATTTTACAACCCATTTTGGTGCAATGGAGCATGTGCATGTAGTTTAATTTTGAATTGTGCACCTGAAATGCCTAGAAAACCAAGTTACTATATAAAAATGTCCAAACGAACCCTGAATAATTCCAAATTTTTTGACGACACACCTACAGTTGCATGTTCACTGCAGATAGAAGTTCTAGCAATTCAAACACCATCCTTTGCAGTTGCGACCCCATTATGTAATTCAAATCAAGACGAAAAATCAAGTAGATCGCACACAGTTTATTATCACCAACCATGTGAGATGCAGTACAAAATATCTTAGAGCACCGTCGATGTATAGTACGCATACGGCTTACGCGAGAAGGTGCGTCGGCTACAGTGTGGGTGTGATGTAGTCCCCTTTGTGTATCCAAATTATGCAATGACGTGGATGAGCACTGTAACCAGGGAAATTGGAACCAAAACTTTTGACGTTCAAACTCATCACACACGGGTTAAGCTATCTGAATCGTTTGTGATGTTCACATATCATACACAGTTCTGGATAAGGGACCGTGTCTAATGACACTTTGCGCGCCAGTTTTTTTGCTGAACCAATTCAAAATTTTCGGCTTCCGCAAAAATATCTACCTCCCCGCCCCCTCCCCTTACCAAAAGCCACATTTCCCCTGTTTCTGTCTTCCTTTCCAAGTTGAAACCTTCACTCCTTGCTTGCAGCGTCACCCCCTCGCCGACGACCCTCCTTCATGCTGCCCAGCCACGTCTATCCAGGCAGGTAATCCACACCAGACCCCCATCCTCCTCCTTCCACATCCCACATGCCCCGACTGCCGACGCGACACCTTCCACCCAAATCACCGACCCCTCCACCAAATAAGCATCGCCCTAAGCCATGGTGCACGCAGTATAGCCAGGAGCTCAAGGAGCATTTGGCAGCAGAGAAGCAAATCGCGGCCGCACACGCGGATGAGGTCGCGATGGCTGCCATTCATGTTGACCCCCAGATCTTGGAGGAGCACCTCGCCATCGAGGCCACCGTCGACGCCTTGTGCGTCGACGCCGCGATGCGGTTGGCTACTTTAAACGACAGTTCGTGGCGTTTTCTCAAGGCCACCCTCGGTGCCTTCGACGAAGACTACGAGGTGTTTTGTCAGCGTGCTTACCTCAACTCGAGAGCCAAAAGGTTGGTGCCCAGAGCGTCTCAGGCAACTCACCACTACGACGAGGGCACCCACGATGCAAAGGTCTCGCCCTCTTCCATGTCAAGGAGCCAATCGCCATTGATATCTCCAACAATGAGGAGTAACTTGTCTTATTAGCTCACTATAAGGATCCATATTCAGTTTGCTAGCTACAGCCTTTCCTTAACAAATTCTAGTGAATTGTGCTATCTACTTTTACCATGCAATCTGTTGCTCTTGTGTATATGTTCTATATGTCGTGCAATGTGGTGCTCACTTATTAACTATTTGGTTAATTAGTTGTCGTGTTCAGTTAACTGTTTGGTTCAATTCTGCAAATGTGATATTCAATTCTTCAGGGTGCAATTTTGTATTTTCTTCCATGTGAGAAATAAATCGAATTTTTCTTTACAAAATACATAAGAAACAAATACAATTGCTATATTTCCAAGTTGTCAAGCATGCTTGGTTTGGTTAACTATTTGATCTTCTAGTATGTTATACATTGTGCAATGTGGTGCTCAATTAAAGTTTGGTTCATTTGTTGTGGTGTTTAGTTAACTGTTTGGTTCCATTCTGCAATGCGATGTTCAATTGTTGTGGGTGCATTCTGTTATTGTATACCATGTGAGAAATAAATCGAATTTGGCTGTACTAAATACATGAGAAACAAATACAATTGCTATATTTCCAAGTTGTTAAGCATGCTTGGTTTGGTTAACTGTCTGATCTTCTATTAGGAGTATGCTATATTGTGCAATGTGATGCTCAGTTAATGTTTGGTTCATTTGTTGTGGTGTTTAGTTAATTGCTTGGTTCAATTCTGCAATGCAATGTCCAATTGTCGTGGGTAGAATTTTGTATTGTTGTGCATGTGAGGAATAATCGAATTTGGTTGCACTTAATACATGGGAAACATATACAATTGCTATAGTTCCTAGTTCTTAATCATGCTTGGTTTGGATAAATGGTTTTCCATGTGGCTTGAATTAATCTGATGAATCTGCAATGTGCTTATTTTTCATCAACATATTTTACTAATAGCATGCGAACCCTCACTTAACCTGATCACTAACTACCTTATATGTGTTGCAGGGAAACAATGGGAAGCACTGACGTTTACAATCGAGGTTTGCACATGCATGGTCCTTTGTCTAATAGCACATTATTGTGCAATTGCAGGAACCATTCTAATACTTAGGTTTTAAACAATTTGGTCTTGCACATGTAGGTCCTGCTGTCAGAGGTTTTGACCCACTGTTCGACCCTTTTTGCATATGAGGAAATGAGTTGTCCATGAATATCAGTCAAGTCAAGAAACTCAGAAAGATTGTTAGGATAAAGACATTAGCGACAAAAAAACAACAAGATCTTTGTCTGCACAATGAAGAAGACATCAGTTCACTACAGGATGGTACTAACTATTATACCTTGTCTCCTTTGCCCCATTTCCAATATAGAGAAGATATTTATGCGCATCCTTGGGCCTTTCCAAAGCAGTTCACTGATGATTACCTCTCAAACCACTTGTATGGTCAGGAGGTGAGGAAGGTATTCATACAACACCCACGGTTCAATATTGAAGTGTTCCTGAAGAGGACGAAGGATGGACGGTCAATCATCCACAGGCACTGGCCTAAAATTGCAAAGACCTTCAACATCAATGAAGGCTCAATATTCGCCTTCTGCTTCAGTAGTTTTCTAGATGAGATACATCTGTCTATGTACCATCTATGATGCTAATTTTGAAAGGTTATAGATGTTGCATGTGAAACTTGGTGCTGGTGCAGTTGTGTAATGGGGTAGCTGAGTGCTGAAGCTATATGATGATGTACTCTGATGTATTTCAATTATCAAAATGAAATATATTGTGTTCTTAATATGAAATGTCAATTAGATCAATAAATGGATTATTAATAGGATAATTAGCCTGCTATTTGGACGTGAATCCTATAGTAGATATGATCAACATAGAGATGTTCACCATTGATGACTACTCCATCTCACATGATGATCGGACATGGTTTAGTTGATTTGGATCATGTATCATTTAGATGACTTGAGGGATGTCTATCTAAGTGGGAGTTCTTAAGTAATTTGATTAATTTAACTTTAATTTATCATGAACTTAGTCCTGATAGTATTTGCAAATTATGTTCTAGATCAATAGCTCACGGTGTAGCTCCCTTATTTTTGATATGTTCCTAGAGAAAAATAAGTTGAAAGGTGATAGTAGCAATGATGCAGACTAGGTCCATGATCTGAGGATTATCCTCATTGCTGCACAGAAGAATTATATCCTTGATGCACCGCTAGGTGACAGACCTATTGCAGGAGAAGATGCAGACGTTATGAACGTTTGACAAAGCTTGGTATGATGACTACTTAATAGTTTAGTGCGCCATGTTTTACGGCTTAGAACTGGGACTTCAAAAATGTTTTGAACGCCACGGAGCATATGAAATGTTCCAAGAGATGAAATTGGTATTTCAGACTCATGCCCGTGTCGAGAGGTATGAGACCTCTGACAAGTACTTTGCCTACAAGATGGAGGAGAATAGCTCAGCCAGTGAGCATGTGCTCGGAATGTCTGGGCACTACAATCGCTTGAATCAAGTGGGAGTTAATCTTCCAGATAAAATAGTGATTGACAGAGTTCTCTAGTCACTATCACCAAGCTACTAGAACTTCATGATGAACTATAATGTGCAAGGGATAACGAAAAAGATTCCCAAGCTCTTCGCGATGCTGAAATCGGAGAAGGTAGAAATCAAGAAAGAGCATCAAGTGTTGATGGTTAATAAGACCACTAGTTTCAAGAAAAAAGGGCAAAGGAAAAGAAAGGGAACTTCAAGAAGAATGACAAGCAAGTTGTCACTCCCGTGAAGAAGCCGAAAGCTAGATCTAAGCCTGAAACTGAGTGCTTCTACTGCAAAGGGAATGGTCACTTGAAGCGGAACTACCCCCAAATACTTGGAAGATAAGAAGAATGGCAAGGTGAACAAAGGTATATTTGATATACATGTTATTGATGTGTACTTTACTAGTGTTCATAGTAACCCCTAGGTATTTAATACCGGTTCAGTTGCTAAGATTAGTAACTCAAAACAGGAGTTGTAAAATGAACAGAGACTAGTTAAGGGCTAGGTGACGATGTGTGTTGGAAGTGATTCCAAGGTTGATAAGATCACCATCGCACACTCCCTCTACCCTCAGGATTAGTGTTGGACCTAAATAAATGTTATTTGGTGTTTGCATTGAGCATGAATATGATTGGATCATGTTCATTGCGATATTGTTATTCATTTAAGTCAGAGAATAATTGTTGTTCTATTTACATGAATAAAACCTTCTATGGTCATACACCCAATGTAAATGGTTTATTGAATCTCGATCGTAGTGATACACATATTCATAATATTGATGCCAAAAGATGCAAAGTTGATAATGATAGTGCAACATATTTGTGGCACTGCCGTTTAGGTCATATTGGTGTAAAGCGCATGAAGAAACTCCATACGGATGGATTTTTGGAATCACTTAATTATGCATCATTTGATACTTGCAAACCATGCCTCATGGGCAAGATGACTAAAACTCTGTTCTCCGGAACAATGGAGCGAGCCAATGACTTACTGGAAATGATACATACCGATGTATGCGGTCCAGTGAGTGTTGAGGCACACGGCGGGTGTTGGTGTCAAAACCGGCAGATCTCGGGTAGGGGGTCCCGGACTGTGCGTCTAAGGATCAAAGGTAACAGGAGGCAGGGGACACGATGTTTACCCAGGTTCGGTCCCTCTTGATGGAGGTAATACCCTACTTCCTGCTTGATTGACTTTGATGAGTATAGGGGTTACAATAGTTGATCTACCTCGAGATCGTAATGGCTAAACCCTAGATGTCTAGCTTGTATGATTATGATTGCCTCTACGGAAAAACCCTCTGGTTTATATAGACACCGGAGGGGCCTCGGGTTGTACAAAGTTGATTTACAGAGGAAGTAAACTATACATACGGATGCCAAGCTTGCCATCCACGCAAAGGAGACTCCCATCCGGACACGGGAGGAGGCCGTCTATCTCGTATCTTCACGGCCCATCAGTCCGGCCCATGTCACATAGGTCGGCTCCCCGAGGACCCCATAGTCCAGGACTCCCTTAGCGGGTATCGTTATTTTCTGACCTTCAGGGATGATTTGAGCAGATATGGGTATATCTACTTAATGAAACACAAGTCTGAAACATTTGAAAAGTTCAAGGAATTTCAGAGTGAAGTGGAGAATAATTGTAACAAGAAAATAAAGTTTCTACGATCTGATCACGGAGGTGAATATTTGAGTTAAGAGTTTGGCCTTCATTTAAAACAATGTGGAATAGTTTCACAACTCATGCCACGTGGAACACCACAGCGTAATGGTGTGTCCGAACATCGTAACCGTACTTTATTAGATATGGTGTGATCTATGATGTCTCTTACCGATTTACCACTATCGTTTTGGGGTTATGCATTAGAGACAGCTGTATTCACGTTAAATAGGGCACCGTCTAAATCTGTTGAGACGACGCCGTATGAACTGTGGTTTGGCAAGAAACCTAAGTTGTCATTTCTTAAAGTTTGGGGTTGCGACACTTATGTCAAAAGGCTTCAGCCTGATAAGCTCGAACCCAAATCGGAGAAATGCATCTTCATAGGATACCCTAAGGAAACAATTGGGTACACCTTCTACCACATATCCGAAGGCAAGATCTTTGTTGCCGAGAATGGAACCTTTCTACAGAAGGAGTTTCTCTCGAAAGAAGTGAGTGGGAGGAAAGTAGAACTTGACGAGGTAATTGTACCTTCTCTCGAATTGGAAAGTTGCACATCAGTGAAATCCGTTCCCATGATGCCTACACCAACTAGAGAGGAAGCTAATGATGATGATCATGAAACTTCGGATCAAGTTACTACTGGACCTCGTAGGTCGAACAGAGCACGTTCCATACCAGAGTGGTACGGTAATCCTGTCCTAGAAGTCATGTTATTAGACCATGGCAAACCTACGAACTATGAAGAAGCTATGATGAGCCCAGATTTCGACAGATGGCTTGAGGCCATGAAATCTAAGATAGGATCCATGTATGAGAACAAAGTATGGACTTTGGTAGACTTGCCTGATGATCGGCAAGCCATTGAGAATAAATGGATCTTCAAGAGGAAGACGGGCGTTGATGGTAGTGTTACTATCTACAAATCTCGACTTGTCGTAAAAGGTTTTCCACAAGTTCAAGGTGTTGACTACAATGAGATTTTCTCACTCGTAGCGATGCTTAAGTCTGTCCGAATCATGTTAGCAATTGCCGCATTTTATGAAATCTGGCAAATGGATGTCAAAACTGCATTCCTTAATAGATATCTTAAAGAAGAGTTGTATATGATGCAACCAAAAGGTTTTGTCGATCCTAAAGGTGCTAACAAAGTGTGCAAACTCCAGCGATCCATCTATGGACTGGTGCAAGCATCTCGGAGTTGGAATATACGCTTTGATAAGGTGATCAAATCATATGGTTTTATACAGATTTATAGTGAAGCCTATATTTACAAAGTGAGTGGGAGCTCTGTAGCATTTATGATATTATATGTGGATGACATATTGTTGATTGGAAATGATGATGTAGAATTTATGGATAGCATAAAAGGATATTTGAATAAGAATTTTTTCAACAAAAGACCTCGGTGAAGCTACTTATGTATTGGGCATCAAGATCTATAGAGATAGATCGAGACGCTTAATAGGACTTTCACGAAGCACACACCTTGACAAGATTTAGAAGGAGTTCAAAATGGATCAGTCAAAGAAGGAGTTCTAGCATGTATTGTAAAGTGTGAAGTTGAGTAAGACTCAAAGCCCGACCATGGTAGAAGATAGAAAGAGAATGAAAGTCATTCCCTATGCCTCATCCATAGGTTCTATAAAGTATGCCATGCTGTGTACCAGACCTGCTATGTGCCTTGCTATGAGTTTGGCAAGGGGATACAATAGTGATCCAGGAGTAGATCACTGGACAAAGGTCAAATATCCTTAGAGGACTAAGGAAATGTTTCTCGATTATGGAGGTGACAAAGAGTTTGTCATAAAGGGTTACGTCGATGCAAGCTTTGACACTGATCCGGATGACTCTGAGTCTCAATCTAGATACATATTGAAAGTGGGAGCAATTAGCTAGAGTATCTCCATGCAGAGCATTGTAGACATAGAAATTTGCAAAATACATATGGATCTGAATGTGGCAGACCCGTTGACTAAACCTCTCTCACAAGCAAAACATGATCACACCTTAGTACTCTTGGGTGTTAATCACATAGCGATGTGAACTAGATTATTTACTATAGTAAACTCTTTGGGTATTGGTCACATGGCGATGTGAACTATGGGTGTTAATCACATAAAGATGTGAACTATTGGTGTTAAATCACATGGCCATGTGAACTAGATTATTGTCTGTAGTGCAAGTGGGAGACTGAAGGAAATAGGCCCTAGAGGCAATAATACAGTAGTTATTTTATATTTCCTTATATCATGATAAATGTTTATTATTCATGCTAGAATTGTATTAATCGGAAACTTGATACATGTGTGGATACATAGACAAAACACCGTGTCCCTTGTAAGCCTCTACTAGACTAGCTCGTTAATCAAAGATGGTTAAGTTTCCTAACCATAGACATGTGTTGTCATTTCATGAACGGGATCACATCATTAGGAGAATGATGTGATGGACAAGACCCATCCGTTAGCATAGCATATTGATCGTTTAGTTTTATTAATATTGCTTTCTTCATGTCAAATAAATATTCCTTCGACTATGAGATTATGCAACTCCTGGATACCAGAGGAATGCCTTATGTGCTATCAAACGTCACAACATAACTGGGCAACTATAAAGATGCTCTATAGGTATCTCTGAAGGTGTTTGTTGGGTTGGCATAGATCGAGATTAGGATTTTTCACTCCGAATATCAGAGAGGTATCTTTGGGCCCTCTCGGTAATGCACACCATAAGAAGCCTTGCCAGCAATATGACTAATGAGTTAGTTGCAGGATGATGTATTACAGAACGAGTAAAGAGACTTGCCGGTAACGAGATTGAACTAGGTATGAAGATACCGACGATCGAATCTCGGGCAAGTAACATACCGATGACAAAGGGAATAACGTATGTTGTCATTATGGCTCGATCGATAAAGATCTTCGTAAAATATGTAGGAGCCAATATGAGCATCCAGGTTCCGCTATTGGTGATTGACCGGAGAGGTGTCTCGGTCATGTCTACATAGTTCTCGAACCCATAGGGTTCGCACGCGTAACGTTTGATGACGATTTAGTATTATATGAGTTATGTGGTTTGGTGACCGAATGTTGTTCGGAGTCCCGGATGATACCACGGACATGATGAGGAGTCTTGAAATGGTCGAGAGGTAAAGATTGATATATAGGACGATGGTATTCGGACACCGGAAGTGTTTCGAAGAGTATCGGGTGCATATCAGGTCAACGGAAGGGGTTCCGGGCACCCCCGGCAAAGATATGGGCTTAATGGTCCAAGTGAGGGAACACACTAGCCCACAAGGGGCTGGTGCACCACCTATAGGGCCAGCCATATGGGGAGGAAAGGAAAGTAGAGGAGGAGAAGGAAAGTGTGAAGTAGGACTCCTACTCCCTTCCCCTCCCCCCTCCTTCCTTTCCCTCTTGTCCAAACATGGCAGGGGGCGGCACGGCAGGAGCCCTAGGGCCGACCGGCCACCTATGTGGTGCGCCAGGCTGCCTCCCCTCCCCCTCCCACCTATATATATGAGGGGGCGCCCCTAGCACAACACCAACAATTATTAGTCGTGTGCGGCGCCCCTCTCCACAGTTTACGCCTTCGGTCATATCTTCGTAGTGCTTAGGCGAAGCCCTCCGCAGATCACTTCACCATCACCGTCACCATGCCGTTGTGCTAACGGAACTCTCCATCGACACTTTGTTGGATCAAGAGTTTGAGGGACGTCATCGATCTGAATGTGTGCAGAACTCGGAGGTGTCGTACCTTCGGTACTTGATTGGTCGGAACGAGAAGTTCGACTACATCAACCGCGTTGTCAAATGCTTCTGCTTTTGGTCTATGAGGGTACGTGGACACACTCTCCCCCTCTCGTTGCTATGCATCTCCTAGATATATCTTGCATGAGCGTAGGAATTTTTTTTGAAATTGCATGCTACATTTCCCAACAGGTCGCGCCAGTCCTGACGAGAGTTGTGGTTGTCCCGGTGGCCTCTGTCGCGGCCTCCTCCACGGCCGAAGCCACGGTCGCCGTGCTCGTGGCGGCGGCCTAGGCGCTAGTCCCGGTGTGCCCTGAGCTCCTGGCAGTCGTTGGTGTTGTGGGTGTGAACATTGTGGAAGACGCAGAATGGGCGGTTATCCTTTGTTGGGTCGTCGCGGTCACGGCCGCGCTTCAACTCAGGCTCTGCTGCCAGCACGATGGGGCCCTTGCGCTTCGCTTCCTTAGCCTTGACGTTCTTGTTTTCGAGATCGACATCGGGGCGCTTAAGGAGGGAAAGGCGGCCCTCCTCGGCCCTGGTGCACCTGTCCGCCAGATTGAACATCTCCAGAGCCATCATAGCACGGGAGCAGGTCTGGCTTGAACTTGTCGGGCCAAACGACGGGGCGCAGCTCATGAGTGAAAGCGCGGCAGCCCGCCGCACTCATAGGTGCGGCCCGCGCGAGGGGAGCATGACCCTGACGCCCATGCGCTGCAGCCCCAGAGCTGCCCGGTCTTGGTGATGGCGTGGCGGTGCGGGGAGCGCACGCGCGTCGTATTGCGGCTACTGCACCACCTGGCAGCTGGCCTCATCCCGCGCCGGCGTTGGCGCCCTGCGCAGTGGGTCACGCGGACCCGCGTCGCACCTGGGCTCGGCGTCTGCACTGCGTAGAGGAGGAGGAGGAGGTGCGCCATGAGCCACGTCGCCCTCACGGGAGGGCGGGGAGGCGGAGCAAGTGGGATGGCGCCGGGGCCTCGCTGGCGGCGTTGAAGAGCTCGGTGATGCGGCCCATCCATGTGTCGTAGCCCTCGTTGGTGGGGTGGTAGCACAGCAGCTCATGCGCCATGAGCAGCGCAGCCTGCGCGTTTGCAAGCCCGCAACGAGCGTGGGAGGACGACGCCGTGGCAGGAGTGAGGGAAGGAGTGGCGGTGTGGCCATCACACTGCACAGAAGGTAACATCGAAGAGTCATGCTGCTCACGAGCAGCGAGGACGATGGCAGCGGGAGAAGCAGAACGGCGTGGAACACCGCGGCCCACGGGCGCCGTCTGGGCGACGCGAGCAGCCCGGCGCTCAGCGCGAACTCGACGGGCGTCAACCATGGGAGCGACGAAGTGAAGACGAAATGAAGCGGAAGGAAGAGCTTCCACACGCCCCTACTTGGCGCGCCAAACGTCGGAATCGGGGCTCCGCGGACCCAAACTAGGTTCAAACTCTCGGGCGTGTGCGAAGATCTAACCTAGCTGCAGCCTCAAGCTCATCGCCTCATGGCTTGGCCTCGTCGAGTTCGTGCGAGCGGGGAAAAGAGGGGATACGGCAGTTTACCTAGGTTCGGCCCACCTTGCGGTGTAAAACCTACTCCTGTTTTGTGGTGGATTGCCTCGCGAGGAGGATGAGGATGAACTAGTATAGTAGGTGAGCTGCTCGTCAGGGCTCAGAGGGTGAGTATGAATCGACCCTCTCCACGGTGGAGACTAGCCTATATTTATAGTGGCCTTGGTCCTCTTCCCTCATAGCTTAGGCGGGAAGGGGTTCCATATCGACCAATTTGAAAGGGGACAAGAGTACATCTTATCCTGACGAAAGGTGGTTTTCGCCTGCAAAGCTTCTGGCCATGACGTAGTGGTGGGCTCGGCGATGACATCCGTCCGGCCAGCTCGTGGTCTTGGTTGCGTTGCACTGGAATGGAAACCTTTGAGGGACTCCTTGAAAATCCTCGTACGTTCTTGCCTCCTTAGCACCAAAGAGGAAACTGTCATCCTCTGTGCCAGCTGGCGCCCACCTGGTCTTGGTCATCACGGCTCACGTCATCGTGCGCCTCTTGAGATGCGAGGCTTGCATAGAGATCTCCGCTCCTCAGGAGACAGACTCGGGAAGCTGCCCCTCGGGAGGTCTTGGTATCGTTTGCCTCGCGTGGCCGGGTCCCTCGCGAGGGTCTTGCCCTTGGGGTCTTGTAGCTGGGCCGTACCGGGCCGTCGACGGGGCCACGCGTTGGGTCGTAGACAGGCAAGTATGGGTACCCTCGATATTAGAACGACGCTAACAGTGGTCTATCATCTAATGCACTCTTGGGCCCTCTATGTCGATATGGTAAATGGAGCCTGTGATCTATGTCTGTGTATTACATATGTATGCTCCCTTGTCCATTGTTTTGTTGTGATTCATTTGGCTTGCTGCATTCTTCGGAGGCTCTACTCACCGTGCTGATGTATATTATAACCATGCCATCTAATCTGTCTATAATATACAAACCACTTCCTATGTATCTGCATACATTTTATGCGCAACCTTTATTTTGCCTTGAGCAACTACAAACATTATCCCCCGTAAAAAAAACTACAAACATGATTTCTAACTATGTGCTCACGATATCTTTCAACACACCAGAATCAATCATTCGATCGTATTTCCCGCCTCGCCACGATATCTTTCAACACACCAGAATCAATCATTCGATCGTATTTCCCGCCTCGCCATAATGTCGCCGCCGCAGCAGACATCAGAGAAGGCAGCCCCTAACGGCCTATCAAGCCATGTTCAGCTAGGCTGGGCCGCCTTCCGTCTTCATCGACCTCACATGCGGCGACGACAACGGCAAGGTGGACGATATTTTCTTTATGAATTTTGACCGGCATTCACCAACCACTTATGTTTAATTATATTTTTCTAATTTTATTTCGGCCATTCGAGTCAAAAAGGGGTATTCCTCACGATGGGCATGCCTGCCAACCCATATCGAAAGTCACGCACGTCCGCCTAACCGAGCCAAAGGACGAAGTCCGCCTAACCGAGCCAAAGGACGAAGCACTCGGCCGTTTCAGCACGTTGGAGTTACTCTAAGAGCATGGTTAATAGTATAGCCAGCTGATGGCTATAAGCCAATGCTATGTCATCTACAGCCTATCTTATAGTCAACATGTATAATAGTACAGCAAAATAGTGTACTACTTTTTTATTATGCGGCTCACTTTTCATTCTCACAAAATACCTAGGAGCATGTGGCTCTTCACAAAGAGCCCGCTTACCTTCTCTCTCCTCCAATTAAGCAGAAATATACTAATTTATTTCTTATAGCCCGCTGACTCAGCTCTATTGTACTGCTCTAAGAAGGGACGGAGCTTAGATCGACACAAGCATTTCCTAATTAATTAATTATCAAAATACCTGGTCGGCCTACTTACATTTGTCAAATTTATAAAACCACAGGCACCGCGAGATGCCTAGCTGTGGCAAGTACAGATTATTCGGTGCATGTGCGTCGCCGTTTATTTAAGGGTTTCTTTCTTATACAAGAATGGTTTGGGAGTTGTACGTGACAACTTTGATTTACGTCAGGCTAGTCTTGCAAAATAAAACTTGCAATTCGTCCCGCCTGCATATGTGGATGTTGGATGTACCACACATGCTAGAAAACGACGATCTAGCCATGTGATTCAAAGACATGCAAAATAAAACTTTTAACTGTCCCATAACCACTTTTTTGTTTGACCATCGGACAGTAATTCCAAACTGATATACCGTCCATCTTCTCAAACCTTCAGACGCATCGGCGGTATAACGTACGTGCCCCACTTTCCCTCCAAACCAGCAGCAGGCCTTCCAGCATCCGATTTTGCCACATCACGGTCCTAAACAAATAAACCACTTGAGTGACGTTATACAAACACAGTACCAAGTGCACGAGATAAAAACATACCCCGTATACATATCCAGTCCTTTCCTTGTTCATTCTAGCATCAGCAGCTGGGAAGCCCCTTCTTCCCAGCTGGCTCTTGTCCAAACCATCAGCAGCAGCAGTTCTTCCAGCATCCGATATCAACACATCAGAGTCCTAAACACATAGACCACTCAAGTAGTGACATAACTAACAAACGACGCACGAGATAAAATACATACCTGGAATTGATATCTAATCCTTTCCTCCATAGCTTTCATCTTAGCATCAAAACCCTCAGGCAAATCCGGTGGAAGAACCATGCAAAGCCGTGGTGGCCACGAGGGATCGTGGCCACCTTTGTATTTACCAGCGTCAATGGGGTGCTTCATACTAACATTGGTTTTTTTACAACCATAGCATGTACCTTCATATTTCATTTAACTAGCTCTTAGAGATATTAAAATGTACTCCCTCTGTAAAGAAATACTTTACAGAAGGAGTATATGCAGTGAGCCTCAAGCAAGGGAATAAGCCAAACAGCTGTATGGACAAAACTTGCCGAAATCTAAAGTCAAGACTAGTACCGTTATCAACAGCAGGTTTAACCATATGGAGACAGGTGAGCTTGAATTGTAGTCCTCTATTCATTCTCAAGACTTCAGCAAAGAAGAGATTGTCGACGCCACCTTTAGTCTTTCTAGTACAATTCAGACGGTAGTACCAGCCACCTTTGCCCTCATAAACTTCTTGGAAGCTCACGACATCTTCAACATTATATGCATCATCCTGAAATCAGATTGCATCAACAATTAATTGGTACAGTACAAGACAATCAAGGCGGCATGAGCGCATTCGACAAAGTAGCTACAAAGGTAAATTAGCAACTGATGCAAGTGAGTCCCAGGAGTGAGGGAGAGTGAGCAAACCCCCAAAAGATTATTCTCCTCATTGTACTTGTCCAACAAAGCTTGAACCAATAGCCCCATATGATCTTCATCCGGATTGGATCTCGAAGAATACTTCCTCGTGCCATCTGGCCAGTGAAGAGCATCTCGTATAGCAATCTCCGAACTGGAAAGCCCATCGTTTGTGCACCTGAGAAACAATGAATGGAAGCTAATTAATGAACTTTAACCCTGTAAGAGAGCAAGAGTGAGAAACCTTGGACAAGTCAGAGGAGGAATACACCTGCTGCTGGCTTCTGTTTTGATTAATTAGAGAGCTGTCTATTAGTAATTGCTTCTTATTTTCGAAAAGACTAGGGGGAGCTAAGAAGAAGCTTTACATTTTTCAATCACGTAGTTTATCAAGGTGGCAGAGTATAGCCTTCTTAGCTTCCTCCAAGCTCCGGAACGGCCCACCCAGCTCAGGATACGTGTGGAAAAATCCCCCAAGATCTACTCTGATGAAAAATTGATGATTCCATCCGGCAGGTTTCCGGGCCAAAATGGGTGGCGTCAGCGAGGGAGTCACCTCCTCTGCCCATGTGAAGGAAGCGTCCTTGGATGACAACATATCTGGCTGCAATCTGGTTTCACAAGAGTAAAGAAAGAAGAAACGACAATCAACTTAGATCTCTTCATCTAAATACCACCCTGTTGATCAGTGTGTTTTCAAACTGGCACGAGCAAGAGAGTAATGAAAGTTGGGCTAACTGGTTCAAATTGGGCATTGAATTCATTTAAGAAATTTGATTTCGACTAGAACATAAGCATAAAGGAAATATACAGATAAGAACAAATGGATAATACATACTACCAACCATCTCTCCCCAAGGAGAGAGAGAGAGAGAGAGAGAGAGAGAGCCATACGGTGTAGGCTGCAGCGGACAGGAAGCGTTAGTGATTGACTCCAGTGTTGTAGTGTCAAGCAGCTCCTTCGAGGCCAGGACATTTGGTTCTCTGTCCTCATGCCTTAAATGAAAAAGAAAGAGGGAGATTGTAATGCAGAAAAAACAATCTGGTTTCAAGAGTAAAGAAAGAAGGAAGCGACAAGCAACTTAGCTATCTTGATCTAAATACCGCTCTGTTGACCAGTGTGTTTCGAAACTGGCACTGGCAAGAGAGTGATGAAAGTTGGGCTAACTAGTTCAAATTGGGCATTGAATTCATTTAAGAAATTTGATTTCGACTACAACATAGGCATGAAGGAAATATACCATTAAGATCAAATAGACAATACATACTACCAACCACCTCTCCCCAAGGAGAAACGACAAGCAACTTATATCTTCATCTAAATACCGCTCTGCTGACCAGTGTGTTTCGAAACTGACACTGGCAAGAGAGTGATGAAAGTTGGGCTAACTGGTTCAAATTGGACATTAGATCCATACGGTGTAGGCTGCAGCAGAGAGGAAGCGTTAGTGATTGACTCCAGTGTTGTAGTGCCAAGTAACTCCTTTGAGGCCAAGACATTTGGTTCTTTGTCCTCACGCCTGAATAAAAAAAGAGGGAGATTGTAATGCAGAAAATCAATCTGGTTTCAAGAGAGTAAAGAAAGAAGAAACAACAACAAACTTGGATCTCTTTATAAAACAATGGGCTGCTGTTTTGAACAAGCAATTTAAGCTAGTTGTCACCGGAGATCAAGTCAGAAACCATCTCAAGAAGTGGAGGAAGATTTGGGGGAGGGTAGTCAATTTGAAGAATCTAAAGTAGAGCTCTATGGGATGAAGATACTTGCACAGCTAGGCTCAGCGATGAACACTATGCAAGGCATTGTATGGTATGCTTCTAATGCTATGAGCAATATCATGCCATTTCATGTCTAAATTATGCTAATCACTTGCACTTTTTTGTAGAACCACAAATCTAATGGCCCCTTCTTGAATGCCATGGCAACCATTTTTGGAACAACCACGGCTACGGGGATGAATGCTTAGGTCCAGGAATGATCTCCTTTCTATTGATGTCCACGATGAGGAAAATGGTGAGCTGAACACGTCACCATATATTGGTGAGAATTCTAACCCCAAAGGACCATCAAAAAAGAAGGCTAAGGTAAAGGAAGTTGATGATGATGACCTAGTTATCACTCTGAAGGATGGGTTCAAACTTGTGGCTGAAGATCATGTAAGTCTAATGGAGATGATGAAGCTATAGCCGATGACCTTTGGGATGTAGTCTCCCAATTGCCCGATTTTGATGAAGAGCACCTTGCCCACTACTATGCTCATCCTGTTGACAATCCCAAGACAACAAGAACCTTCATGAAACTTTCCCAAACCAACAAGTCTGTTTGGGTGAGTAGGTATGTCAAGAAGAACTTCTAAATTCAATATGGTTGTATGGCTCTCAAGTATGCTAACTTGACGTGTATGGCTGTAGCACACTTTGGTTGCTTTTGGGTGTTTGGCATGTGAATTAAGACATGTATGGCTGATTGCTTTTGGATGTGGCAAATGAACTTGTTACCTTATTGCTGCCTTATGATGTTGTTGAAAATTGTGTTCTATGTGATGTCATACATGTATCATGCTTGTCAATATACAGTTATGTTGTTTTTCTTGAAAAAAAATACAAACAAAGAGAGCTACCAAAACTTCGATTTTTTGTTAATTCATTTTTCATTCCGTGCTTGCAACCCAAACACAGGAACGGAACCATTCCATTTTACTTTTTTGCTCATACCAAATACAGGAACAGAACCAACCCGTTCCATTAGGAACCATTCCATAGCATGACAGTTGGTTCCTGAACCAAAACACCCTTAAGAAATTTCATCTCGACTAGAACAAACGGACAATACATACTACCAACCACCTCTCCCCACGGACGAGAGAGAGAGAGAGAGAGAGAGAGAGATACAGTGTAGGCTGCAGCAGAGACGAAGCATTAGTAATTGATGACTCCTCCAGTGTTGTAGTGCCAAGAAGCTCCTTCGAGGCCAAGACAGTTGGTTCTCTGTCCTCACGCCTGAAAAAAAAAGAGGCAGATTGTAATGCAATAAAAACAATCTGGTTTCAAGAGAAAGAAAGATGAAACGACAAACTTAGATCCCTTCGTCTATATACCACTCTGTTGATCAGTGTTTCAAAACTGGCACAAGCAATAGAGTAAAGGAAGTTGGGCTAACTTGTTCAAATTGGGCATTGAGTCTATTTAGTACTCCCTCCCTCCAAAAATACAAGGCGCGCTTTATTTTCGCTGGTCACTGACTTAAAACTTTGACTGTGATTTGTAATTCATTATATGACCACAAATTATCACTCCCTCCGTTCCTAAATATTTGTCTTTTTAGAGATTTCAAATGGACTACTACAAAAGGATGTACATAGACATATTTTAGAGTATATATTCACTCATTTTGCTCCGTATGTAGTCACTTGTTGAAATCTCTAGAAAGACAAATATTTAGGAACGGAGGGAGTATGTAGATGTATGAAATGAAAGAATTTTGCAAGAAAAATACAGCAATACAATTTATATACATTATAAATTATAAATCCAAATAATGTGGTACATACTAGTGGTCAAAGTCATGCATTAAAGACCGTGCAAAGTAAGGCACTCCATACTTTGGGACGGAGGGAGTAGTATCTAAGTTGTAATTAGGGTGTGCAGACACATAATAACAAATTGAATTTGTTTCTCTGTCCTTGGTCAGTGCAAGGTGCAGTGGTGTGCCAATGGTGTGGTCGCACAGCAGTATAGGCTCAGGCTCAAAATGTCAATGGACAAAATGACTAAGATTTGAATGCGTTGATGATTGATTGATGGTAGCTAGCCAGCAAAACTGTTATTAGAAACCCATGAGTGTCCATCAATGCACAGTTTTATAGTCAGGTATCTTCTCAAGAATGTAAGTTCTTATACGTTGGCGCCTAATTATGGGTTACTTGCAGCTAATTTACCAAAAATGGGTCGGATGAAGCGCATACCTTTGAGCCAGCTTCAGCTTTTGGGCAACAGAAGCTCTGTTCAGCAGATCATCGATGAATTGCGATCCGGAGGGATCAGGGCTTGGAGTGGCCGTTTGTTCGGCTGCAGTCTGATCTTCCTCGGTGGCATCAACAACCCTAATCAAGCAAGTTTCAGGATTCAATAAACACGACAAGACATGATAACCACTGCAAAAACAAAATAAAATAAAAACAGTCGCATACGGCGGTGGAGAATCGCGGGGCCTCGTCCAGAGGTCTTAGAGGACTTCCCTGAAGACATCTTGGACGGGCCGTGTCAACCCGTTCATGTCTTTGGTGACGAGAAACCCATACATATCATTGTAGGCATAATTATGCGGTTATCAGGAAGAAGACATAGGATAAGAAGGGGTTTGTGGGGATCGCCACCGAGGTGGTGGCGTCGGCCGAGGTGGTGGCGTCGGGCGGGCTTCGCCATGTGGGGCGGTGGACGATAGCGGGGCAGGTCGGAGATGACTTCCCTGAAGAGATCTTCGACACGTCGTGTCGACCCGTCCATGTCGTCGGTGACGAGAACCCCGTGCCTATCATTGTAGGCATGGATTATTCGCTTGTCAGGAAGAATACATCGGATAGGGGGTTGATGGGCATCTCTGCCGCGGTGGCGGCGTCGGACGGGCTCCGCGATGGGGGGTGGAAGATCGCGCGGACTCGTCTGGAGATCGTAGAGGACTTCCATGTAGACATCTTCGACGGGTCGTGTCGACCAGCGGAGGGCATCGGTGACGAGAACTCCATGCCTATCTTCGTAGATAGAGATTCGTCGACCGTCGGGAAGAAGAATTAGGTCGGGACGACGAAATAGGGACGTGGGTTGCTGGTCGCCTCCGAGCGTCGGAGGAGGGGAGGAGAGGGGAGAGGGGTGCTTTGGTTGGTTGTAGCGGTCGCGAGGTCGGACAAGCTGCGCCATGGGCGGCGGGGGGGCGGCGGAGGACGTGCTAGGGTTTGGAGATTTCCTTTAGGCCGAGGGGAAAGGTTTTTTTTCCCTTTTAGGCTCCGTTCGGTTTGTGGGCAGAGAAAACGAAGGAATAAATAACTACACAGGAATAGACTTGATTGTACAGAGCAAACCTAGGGAGCCTTTTGGCCTGTTCGGTTTGTAGGAATATAGGACCTAGAGCATGATGCAGGGAAGGCCGTTCACAGTGTTGACTAGATTTCTTTATTGTCTTGAGAAGTGATGACCACTCGTGAACCCCCATGCAGCTAGATTGTTTATTCAGCTGGACAGCCCTAGAGCCAGAGGTTAGCCTTGGGCCTCCCGAGAACATGAGGTTCTGGTGGATTTTAGTTTTCCCGTGAAAAGTACAGGTTGGCATGTCTTTCCGATGGAACGGGCGACTGAGAATCCTCCAAAACGAACACACTGTTGGTTGAAATTCCTGCGGAAACCAAACCTGCAAAAGTTCCTCCGAAAATCCTGTATACCGAACGGAGCCTTAGGGTTTGGGCGAGGGGAAAGGTGCGCTGTGGTTGTTGTCGTTGGGGCCTCTGGGACTGGACTAATATAAGTGTTTTCTTTTTAGTTTACTAGAAGAACGCCCGTGCGTTGCAACGGGGCCACATTAATTTTAAGAGTTCAATATTACGACATTGACGACCTTTTTTACCATCAAATCCTCACACACACAGACACACACTCTCCCTCCGTCTTCCTCACTCTCTATCCCCCTCTCCCTCTCTCTCTAACACACACACATATCCATCTTATTGGGTACGGGACCATAATCCATCTATTTCACACATACACGCTAGTGCATAACAATATGGATTATGTGTATTATATTTGCCACCAGAACTGAGGGAATTAATTTCATGTAAATCGACCAGCCACAGCTCCAAGAATACGCGGACGAGGTGGCTCGGGTCGGCGTCGGCGCCGTCCAGCGCGGGCCACGGGCCCGCTTCCAAGTGCACGTGCAATGCATGTCTTCACAAATATTATAACCAGATGTGAGAAATCACATGCATAGAAAAGACATTCTGATAGAAATCCAAATACCATACTCAATTGAATACCTAACCTGAACAATACTCTTATTTCTATGCACCAAAAAAATGGAATAGCAAATCTAAGTATGTCTACATACGCTCAGATTATATATAAGAATCTTGCATGAACAATTGCAACAAAGCACTAAGCAGCGATAAATTTAAATAAAAAATCCATTAACTATGTAGGCAACAGGCTTGTTACAACATAGAGAGATAGGAAAATGTCACCTCCAGTAATGTAGCGCAAAGGAGTGGAACGAAGCATGAATGAGCGGTTGTCTGTTCTTCTCCATGTACATGGATCAGCAGTAGAGGCCAAGTATATAAGTACTTGACCGAACTCCACACTCCACTCTTCATGTACGGAGAGCCATGTCACCTTCTCGCCGCTGCAGCATGGGAGGACGGCTGGTTCACGTGACCCTCCAGCTGGGGGATCCATGGTGGCTGACCGTCGAGCTCGAGGCAGAGAAGTTGAGGGCAGTAGTGGCGAGATCCATGCCGGCCAACCGGGCGAAGAGGAGGTCGTCGGGAAGGGACACATCGGCAAGATCCGGTCACCACGCGACCTGAAGAGCAACAGTGATCTCCACAAGCTGTAGGCCGACGGCGTGCTCCATCCCCTGCGATGGGGTGACCATGGCGGTGGCCACAACTCCTCATGCTCACCTCGATCTTGGCGACACACCCTGAGTGTAGGAGGCAGCAACGACCTCGACGAAATCATGGCCTCCATCCTGGAACGCAATCATGTCGCTCTAAATAAATGGATTCAATCATGTGACTCTAATTACTTCGGATTGTTATGTGCACACTAAGCGGGGTGCAGTTAGGAAAGAAAATGTTCTCTAATTAAAGTGATTGAGTGATTTAAGGTAAGGTTAATTAATTTAGATTTGATTTTTAGTGATTGTTAGTAAAGTACGATGCGTCTTTAAAATCTTTTATTTGTTTCCTTAAAATATATTATTTGTTTCCTAAAGAAATTTGCAATAATGAAAGATATCGGTTGATTTGGATAAGTTAATAAATTTAAATCCGTGATTGCGTGCACGTTTGGAAAGTGCTGATCTCCACAAGCTGTAGGCCGACGGCGTGCTCCATCCCCTGCGATGAGGTGACCATGACGGTGGCCACAGCTCCTCATGCTCGCCTCGATCTCGGCGACACACCCTGAGTGTAGGAGGCAGCAACGACCTCGACGAAATCATGGCCTCCATCCCGGAACGCAATCATGTCGCTCTAAATAAATGGATTCAATCATGTGACTCTAATTACTTCGGATTGTTATGTGCACACTAAGCGAGGTGCAGTTAGGAAAGAAAATGTTTTCTAATTAAAGTGATTGAGTGATTTAAGGTAAGGTTAATTAATTTAGATTTGATTTTTAGTGATTATTAGTAAAGTATGATGTGTCTTTAAAATCTTTTATTTGTTTCTTTAAAATCTATTATTTGTTTCCTAAAGAAATTTGCAATAATGGAAGGTATCGATTGATTTGGATAAGTTAGTAAATTTAGATCCGTGATTGCGTGCACGTTTGGAAAGTCCTGATTTGCAAGGAAAGAGCTGAGGGGTAAATAAACCGGTGAATAAGAAACCATCATCGAAAAAAATCTACGACGGTTAACCTACGGAAAAAAACCGGACGAAAGTGGTGGGACGAAAAAAAACCTGGAAGCGAGACTACCAACTGCTCCATTAGGAGTAGAGATTTATTATTTTCTTTGACTTGCATAGTCGGGGCCTTGGGGAAAGGTGCACTGTGGTTGTTGTCGTTGGGCCTCTGGGACTGGGCCGTAGGTCGTATTAAAAAAACCTTCTTATAGTAGGCCCAAACAAAGGAACGCCACTCACCCTTCTATCTAGGAGAAAAACAGAGAAAAACCTATTTGACGCATCTATATCTATATTTATATCAATATAAAAAGACCCAAAAGGGCAGATATAATTAATCTCAGTCATCAAATCATGTCAATCCAACGATCTACAATGTTTCAATGTCGAGCGCTCAACACGTTTAGCATGCAGTTAATTTTATGCCAAATAGTGCTAATCATATAATAACACTTAAATAATATCCTACTTAATATTCGCATGCACTTAATATACTTCTAAATTAACATGTATTGCACGTACACATTGACTAGTTTTGCGTCAAACATTCATGATAAGTTTTTTGCTACTAACCATATTCTTATGTCTTTCTATTGTTGCTAACCATGTCAGGATCATAAGCCGACGAGATTGACTGGGAGAACTTATCGAACAAGGAGCTTCATGATAAGTTTCAGCAAATGATGAATGAACAGGTGCAAGATGTGCTGAACAATTTTGAAGAGGTCATGGAGAAGATCACTGGCCTTGAGAATACGTTCGAAACAAAGCTCGATAACAGATTTAATGAACTGCTTGCGCGTCTTCCACCACCGGCTGCACCTGCCGCACCTCTGCAACAACAACAACAACAATTACCTCCAGGTCGCAAAACAGCCCTCCGCCGAGTGAGCCGTGTACTTCTTCGGCCTGGCCAAACTGTTGGTGCGGCTGTTGATACTTCTGTGGCTCCTGCTGCTGATGCGGAGGATGATGAATATGCGGGCGAGTATGAGGATGAGGTTGATCAAAATCAGAACTACGTGCAGCCACCAGCACCACCACCAGCAGGTCGACCTCAGGTATATATTCGCAATGGTAGGCCCGCACCACCACCTCAGGTACGAGATGATGTCCATATTACTAAACTGAAATTGAATATTCCACCGTTTAAGGGTAGATATGTTCCTGATATATATCTTACTTGGGAGTTAGAAACTGAACAACGATTTACATGTTTACAATATCCTGAGGAGAGACGGGTTACTGCTGCTGTTTGTGCTTTCACTAGTTTTGCATGTGTATGGTGGTCTGAACATTGTAGATTATATCATATTCCCGCTACTTGGGCTGCTTTGAAAACTGCTATGCGTACTCGTTGGGTTCCACCATATTATCAACGTGAATTGCTTCAAAAATTGCAGCGTTTAAGACAAGGAAAAAATTCTGTAGAAGAATATTATCAGGAATTACAAACTGGCATGATTAGATGTGGTATTGTTGAGGAGAATGAAGCTATGCTTGCACGTTTTACGGGTGGATTAAATAGAGAGATTCAGACCATTCTAGACTATAAGGAGTATACTAATATCACTCGTTTATTCCATCTTGCTTGTAAAGTTGAACGTGAAGTGCAGGATCGACAAGCAATGGTGCGCACTAACTTTTCTGCAGGTCGACCTTCCTCATGGACACCACGTGCATCTTCTACTTCCACTACACCAGCACCTCCATCAGGTGCCACCTCCAGCCGTGATATAAGAAAGCAGGCACAACCACCACTATCTGCCAAGAGCGCACCTATCGGACCTACACAGAGCTCTTCTTCTTCCATGGCATCAATAGGGCACACAAGTGATATTATTTGTCGTCGTTGTAAAGGAAGAGGTCATTATGCGCGAGAATGCAAATCTCAGCGTGTGATGATTGCTACTGAGGATGGTGGGTATGAGTCCGCTAGTGACTATGATGAGGAGACTTTGGCTCTTATTACACGTGAAGAACATGGTGGAGATGATTCTGATCATGAGACGCAATGCATGGCTCCTGAAGACGCTGACAGGTATGAATGTTTAGTTGCTCAACGTGTTTTGAGTGTGCAGGTCACACAAGCTGAGCAAAATCAGAGGCACAATTTGTTCCATACCAAGGGAGTTGTGAAGGAACGTTCTGTGCGCGTCATCATAGACGGAGGGAGCTGCAACAACTTGGCTAGCATCGAGATGGTGGAGAAGCTTTTTCTCACCACAAGACCACATCCACATCCTTATTACATCCAATGGTTCAACAACAGCGGCAAGGTTAAGGTAACACGTACTTTTCGTGTGCATTTTAGTATCTCTACATATGCTGATTATGTTGATTGTGATGTGGTACCTATGCAAGCATGTTCCTTATTACTTGGTAGACCATGGCAATTTGATAAAAATTCTGTACACCATGGTAGAAACAATCAGTATACCCTTGTTCATAAGGATAAAAATATTACTTTGCTTTCTATGACTCCTGATTCCATTTTGAAAGATGATATTAATAGAGCTAATAAAGCAAAACAGGAGAAGAATAAGAGTGAAAATCATATTGTGGCAAAAGAATTTGAGCAACAAATGAAGCCTAATAATAAACCATCTAGTATTGCTTCTGAAATTAAATTGAAAAGTGCATGTTTATTTGCCATCAAATCTGATATTGATGAGCTAGATTTCAGCAAATCTGTTTGCTATGCTTTTGTGTGCAAAGAGGCATTATTTTCATTCGAGGACGTGCCTTCCTCTTTGCCTCCTGCTGTCACTAACATTTTGCAGGAGTTCGCTGACGTCTTTCCACAAGACGTGCCACCGGGATTACCGCCTATTCGAGGGATTGAGCATCAGATTGACTTAATTCCCGGTGCTTCACTGCCAAACCGTGCGCCATACCGTACCAATCCAGAGGAGACGAAGGAGATTATGCATCAAGTACAAGAGCTTCTCGACAAAGGTTATATACGCGAATCCCTTAGTCCTTGTGCTGTTCCTATTATTCTAGTGCCGAAAAAGGATGGTACATCGCGTATGTGTGTTGATTGTAGAGGCATTAATAATATTACTATTCGTTATCGTCATCCTATTCCTAGGCTAGATGATATGCTTGATGAATTGAGTGGCTCTACAATATTCTCCAAAGTTGATTTGCGTAGTGGATACCATCAAATTCGTATGAAATTGGGGGATGAATGGAAAACAACATTTAAAACTAAGTTTGGATTATATGAGTGGTTAGTGATGCCTTTTGGGTTAACTAATGCGCCTAGTACTTTCATGAGACTAATGAACGAAGTTTTACGTGCTTTCATTGGACGATTTGTGGTAGTCTATTTTGATGATATACTGATTTATAGTAGATCTTTGGAAGAACATTTGGAACATTTACGTGCTGTTTTTATTGCTCTATGTGATGCACGTTTATTTGGTAACCTTCGGAAGTGCACCTTTTGCACCGACCGAGTATCTTTTCTTGGCTATGTTGTTACTCCACAGGGAATTGAAGTTGGCAAAGCCAAGATTGAAGCTATTGAGAGTTGGCCGCAGCCCAAAACAGTCACACAAGTGAGGAGTTTTCTTGGCCTCGCTGGATTCTATAGGCGTTTTGTGAGAGATTTCAGCACCATTGCTGCACCTCTCAACGAGCTTACAAAGAAGGATGTGCCTTTTGTTTGGGGTACCGCACAGGAAGAAGCCTTCACGGTATTGAAAGATAAGTTGACACATGCTCCTTTACTCCAACTTCCTGATTTTAATAAGACTTCTGAGCTTGAATGTGATGCTAGTGGAATTGGATTAGGAGGTGTGTTATTACAAGATGGCAAACCTGTTGCATACTTTTCTAAAAAATTGAGTGGGCCTAGTCTGAATTATTCTACTTATGATAAAGAATTATATGCTCTTGTTCGGACTTTAGAAACATGGCAACATTATTTATGGCCCAAAGAATTTGTTATACATTCTGATCATGAATCTTTGAAACATATTAAAAGTCAAGCTAAACTGAATCGTAGACATGCTAAATGGGTTGAATTCATTGAGACTTTCCCTTATGTCATTAAACACAAGAAGGGAAAAGAAAATGTTATTGCTGATGCATATCGCTATACTATGCTTTCACAACTTGACTTCAAAATATTTGGTTTGGAGACCATCAAAGATCAATATGTGCATGATGCTGATTTTAAAGATGTAATGCAAAATTGTAAAGAAGACAGAATGTGGAACAAGTTTGTCATTAACGATGGATTTGTGTTTCGTGCTAACAAGCTATGCATTCCAGCTAGCTCCGTTCGTCTTTTGTTGTTGCAGGAGGCGCATGGAGGAGGATTAATGGGACACTTTGGCGTGAAGAAGACGGAGGACGTACTTGCTACACATTTCTTTTGGCCAAAGATGAGACGGGATGTTGAGCGTTTTATTGCTCGTTGCACTACATGTCAAAAAGCTAAGCCACGACTCAATCCTCATGGTTTATATATGCCTTTGCCTGTACCTAGTGTTCCTTGGGAGGATATATCTATGGACTTTGTTTTAGGTTTACCTCGAACAAAGAAGGGGAGGGATAGCATATTTGTTGTCGTGGATAGATTCTCGAAAATGCACACTTTATACCATGTCATAAAAGCGATGATGTTGTTAATGTTGCTGATTTGTTCTTTCGTGAAATTATTCGCTTGCATGGTGTGCCAAATAATATTGTTTCAGATCGTGATACTAAATTTCTTAGCCACTTTTGGAGATGTTTATGGGCTAAGTTGGGGACTAAACTGCTTTTTAGTACTACTTGTCACCCCAAAACTGATGGACAAATTGAAGTAGTCAATAAAACATTGTCTACTATGCTTAGGGCTGTTTTGAAGAATAATAAGAAAATGTGGGAGGAATGCTTGCCTCATATTGAATTTGCTTATAATCGTTCATTGCATTCTACTACTAAGATGTGCCCTTTTGAAGTTGTGTATGGTTTCCTACCTCGTGCACCTATTGATTTGTTGCCTCTTCCATCTTCGGAGAAGGTTAATTTTGATGCTAAACAACATGCTGAATTGATTTTAAAAATGCATGAGTTAACTAAGGAAAACATTGAGCGTATGAATGCTAAATATAAACTTGCTGGAGATAAGGGTAGAAAACATGTTGTGTTTGCACCTGGAGATCTTGTTTGGTTACATTTGCGTAAGGATAGATTTCCTGATTTGCGCAAATCAAAGCTCATGCCACGTGCTGATGGTCCCTTTAAGGTGTTAGAGAAAATAAATGATAATGCATATAAACTTGAGCTGCCTGCAGATTTCGGGTTAGTCCCACTTTTAACATTGCAGATTTGAAGCGTTATTTGGGTGAGGAAGATGAGCTTCCGTCGAGGACGACTTCATTTCAAGAAGGGGAGGATGATGAGGACATCAATACCATTGTTACACCCACAGCCCCTGCTGCTATACATACTAGACCAATTACTAGAGCTCGCGCACGCCAACTAAATTACCAGGTACTTTCGTTTCTTGGTAATGATTCTAATGTTCATGAGAATATGATGCTGCCTAAATTGGATACATTTGTTTTGCTTACAAATGAAGGGTCTAGCTTGGAGAAGGATGAACATTGGAGCAAGAACAAGCATGGAGATGATGGCATGCGCAAGGGGAACAAGAACAAAGTTACAAGTGATGATTTCAGGTCTTTGAAGCCACCATAACGAGTGCATGAAGCCTTGGACGAAATATACAAGATGCCACTTCATAAATTTCGTCCAGAGGCTATTATAGGTGTTGCGTCACCTTTTTATTGGGCCAGGCCCATGTAATTTCGAAATACATTAGTATAGGCTATTTTTAGAGTCCGTATGTGTGGGGAAACAAGAGATAGGGTTGATTTCGGACCCCTCCACCAAGGGCCACGAAATTCCCCCTCTCTTCCTCCATATATACAGCCCTTAGGGCACCGTTTAGACTTTAGGTTTTGTTTAGATTAAAGTTCGCCATAGCTGCAACTTCGCGTACTTCGTTTGTGTTCAACGACCAGACAAAGGCGTCGCAGAACCCCACCTTGATCAATAAAGCTTTCATCTTATATTCGCAATATCTAGATTGCAATATCAGTTTCTTGCTTGTTCTTCATTTGCTCGCAGGAAACAGACCCTCGTGGTCAGGTTGATCGTGCTCCGACGTGGTCAATAACCTCTCGGAGTTGGTTTAGTGATTGCTAAGGCGCGACGTCCTCGCACGTTCGTAGTCGGATCGTCAAAGTCGACTTCCACCAAAGCGAAATCCATCATCTCATCGAAAGACGGGACACCTTTGCCCCTATCAGAAAATATCTACAATGGGTCATCTCTTAGCCTTATCTTCAATAACTAGGAATTCCTAAAAATATGGTGAGACATGTTGTGCTAAGAGATCATATCTTGTCTTCTCTTAAATAAGACAAGACAAGCCTTTTCCTATGACTTCTCTCTCCTCCACCTCATCATTTATCCTACATGGCACATCTAAGATAGCACCATTGTACATGCCCTCAGTGTTGCAATTTTTCTAGAAAACCCACGGATCCACGTAGAACACACTAATCAACTAGCAAATGCATTCCTTCTTTTAGTACTTATACCACTAGTAAGTGTGCAATCATGTGAGAAAACTCATATTTCGTCTTAGAAAGAAAATGTATCACATAGTTGAATGCTCATGTGTTGCCGCATATAACAAACTTGTATATAGAAATTGATTAAAACAACATTATAATATATTAAGTTTACTACTCCCTCCTTCTAGATACATCCACTTCAACGTCAAGTAATTCCGGGCGAAAGTAGTAGCTGACGGTGTCCCGGCTAGGGGGCCTCTCACCATGTCGACTCCCGGCCTGGTGGGTCCGGCTGTGGATCCCTAAGTCGGTTCCATCTCGGGTCACTTTGGACTGCCCATGGCGATTTACAAGAAGTCTTGGCATACCAGACAAGGACTCCTCTCCACCGACGTAGTTGACCAGGACTCATGTAATCCTAGACCTTCGGTATCTTATGTAAATCGTGGTCCGTCTCGTCGTAGAGGACAACATTACAATCTTAGGTTAGACATTTGTACTTTGTACTTACTCCAACGCAATAAACACAAACATGACGTAGGGTATTGTCTCTTTGGAAAGTCTGAGCATGGGTAAACCTCGTGTCCCTATTACCATCTTACACAAACGCTTGGCTCAAGATATGTTGGTGCAATATCTTGCCCCTTGTGTATCGAGATTGTCTCTAGAAACAGTCATGGACTGATTTGTTTGCTAGTGCATACAAAGAGAAATAGTCCATGGAGATCCGAGAAGAATGTTATGCTCTATCTTGAAGTTCCAAGAACTTCACCGAAGGTCATCTATGTTGCAGAGAAGGAAGAGATACATTTCGAGAAGAGATGATACCGAGAAGATTGTGTGAAGGAATTGACCCCTTAAAATTATTGTTGATGCAAAGCAATTTCCATTCGGTGTGTCTGAAGAAGAATGACTATAGCCGAGAAGTTTGAAGGCAAAGCGAAGAAGTAGCATTTGTTTCGTTGTTCTTCTTTCTCTTATCGAGTAATAGGACCATCATACTATTAAGAGGGGTATAGATCACTGGTGCAGCACCTGCTATACAGACGGTTTTTACCCCCTTTCCGCGATGGAGTTTTAAACCGTCGCCTTGCCTATGTGTGCGATAGGGGGGACCTTACCACACGACCCAGAAACCATCGGCAATAGAGTGTAGGAATGCATACATTTTGCAAAAGTAAGCGTATGCGATGCCCGCATATATCCCAAACACGAGTCCTCACACAACTGCTTGGGATATATCGAATATCCCAAACGCTCCATCCTTGCTACTCGTGCATCCTGGCAATCGCATGTGGTATTCTGTGGTGCAACATTTATCATGTGTGCCACATCACAAACAGTTCCCGATTCTAAAGTGTGTATAAGGAGACTATCACACACATTCAGTTTTCCCGAATCGTATGCGATATATAATTGAGAAGATAAGTTAATTACCGTACGAGTGTCAGATGAATTTATGAAACGTCCGACTATCGTACCAGTGTCGGATGAGACAATTATCGCATACGCTATTCTGTGGTGTGATGTTTACGATGCGTATGACACCACATTCAATTCATGATTATAAAGTGGGTACGATAAGGTAACTATCACAAACATTTAGTTTGGTCACACCATTTATGATATTGTTTGACATCACACACGATTATGCAAATGGCAACTGTGTGCATGGTCGCTCATGTTTTCTCTCTGTGAAACGTGTCTAATTATGAGGTATATCACACACTTGTGCTTTACAAACCGTGTGCGCCCTAATGACATGCAGAGCGTAATTTCTCCCTAATTTAATCGCTGCATTTTAAAATTGTACAAAATTTGAATTTGAAAGTAGGCAATAACTTTATTCATATCCATTACGTTCAACAACCAATGCACTATTTGATTCACAAGTACACATGTTCAAGAATTACATAAGCACCAAATAAAGAATGATGAACCAGGGTTGTATATTTGTATTAAAGGCGGTAAAGAAAGAGGCGAAAGACATTCTCCATGTCAAATGCACGCACGACTCTAGTCCAACCCCTTGTGATGGACGACCGCCCATCCTTCATTGTCTTAATGAGAACTTCTAGATAGTCATTGTAGTCCGGTAGAAATACTTTAACCTTTGCATGTCCACCAACCATGTAGTTTGAGAGGTAATCTTGAGTAAACTGCTTTGTGAACCATTGCAAAGGAAAAAATTCAGACATTGTCATCTAATACTCATTATGGGCAGTAAAAATAAGGCTACGGTGTTCTTACTTATCATCCTGTAGTTCACTGTTGTCTTGGATAAAATGTAAACAAATAGTTTAATTGTCATATTTTGACCAATTTTACTAACAGTCTTTATCAGTTTCCTCACATGATGTTGGTTCATAAATATCTCATTGCCCCATACGCAAAAAGGATCAAAGTGCGGACCTTTACCAATGACATATGTACCCGTAAGCACCAAGTTAATATTAGAAGCTAAATTGCAATTACACAATGATGTAGTATAACACTCCCTCCGTCCCATTATATAATATCTTATTACATCCAATATACTCACATATTGGATGAATTAACATCTTATATTATGAGGCGGAAGGAGTATATACATTGTTACAAATATCGTCCAATTAACTATAGTTAACTGCTATTCGGCCCCCTCCGATATGAGAAAGGCCTATTCGGCCCATTAATTGGGAGGCCCAGTTAATCGACCTGACAAGCAGATTTATCGGTTGTCAAGCCGAATTATCAGTTGGGCCGACTAACTAGGCAACATATTTTAGCCAAAAACTACTCTCCTATGCCAAGAATGTATAAGTAGTATTGTTGTTGTGCTGCTCTCCTTTGATGTTAGATAGTGATGTACAATTACAACTAATGTGTGTTGTTGTTGCTGCTCTTCTATGTATATCTAGACATCATCAGAACATGAGGGACACGTATAATTGTTGGAAAATGTTGCAAGGAAAATAAAAAATTCTACGCACACGCAATGATCAATCCATGGAGATGCATAGCAACGAGGGGAAGAGTGTCCCTACATACCCTCATAGACCATAAGAGGAAGCATTTCACAACGCGGTTGATGTAGTCGAACTTTCTTCGTGCTCTGACCTATCAAGTACCGAATGTACGGGACCTCCGAGTTCTGCACATGTTCAGCTCGGTGATGTCCCTCACCTTCTCGATCCAGCAAGACGTCGAGTTAGTAGATGAGTTCCGTCAGCACGACAACATGGTGATGGTGAAGTGATCCTCGCAGGGCTTCGCCTAAGCACCGTGAGAATATGACCGGGGTGTAAACTGTGGAGGGCGGCGCTGCACACGGCTAGGCAATTGTCTGGTTGTGCTAGGCGGCCCCCTCCCACATATATATAGGTGGGGGAGGAGGGAGCAGCCAGGAGGGCACCCTAAGTAGGCCGAATCCTACTTGGGGTCCTGATGCAGGGTAGAACCCTAGACCCAATCTTTCACGTTTGGAGGGAAATCCTACCAAGAACACGAAGAACACGAGGGGGAAACGAGGGGAAAACAAGGGGAAACACAAGAGAAATCACTCAACCAACAAGATCAATCACACAAGTGCTAGATCCTCGAAACACAAAGAGATACATGATCCGAATCCAACAAGGGACGATACATAGGGTAACCAGTTCTTCTCCGTGAGGAGGTCTTGAGTTCTTCCCGTTAGGGGTCTTGAATCCAAGTGGATCTTCTCCATAGAGGCACGGTCTCTCTCGGAGGAGCAGTCCGGATGGTCCGGATGGATGAGCGAGGCTCTATATCACATGAGCTATCACAACGCTAACCCTAACTAGGAGGAGGGAAGGAGTATATATAGTCTAAGGCCACGAAGGGGTAAGTGGGGGATACATGGGCCTCGGCCCGTAACTATGCACACACACAGGCAGTGGACATCCGGTCTCTACCGGTCGTCCTGTCGCTCGCGGAGGTCCGGACGTCCGGTAGGGCTCGGACTTCCGCTATTTTTGTTCTGTAGTGGAACTTTCGATCGTCTGGTGGGGGTCGGATGTCCGCTCGCTGGGACGTGTCGCTGTACGTCTAGTCCATGGCGGTCGTCCGCTCGTTGTAGCTCTCGTTGGCTGGGACTTGGGTCGGCTGGGCTTCAGGCGCCGGGCGTCCGGTCCTGGTCGGACGTCCGCTGGCTGGAGCGTCATGGGTCGGACGTCCGGTCCTGGGCAGACGTTCGTTGGCAGGATCTTCTTCGGTAGCTCTTCTTCTTGTCCTTCGTACTCGGTGTCCTCACCGTCTTGTCCATGGTCTTCCTCTTTGTTCCTGGTCATGCATAGCACATATACTTGAGGTAGTAGCCATGTCTCACATGTGGAAGGAGAAGGTTTGGAGAGGAGCAAGTTCATGTTGTGTCCAATGGCATATAGTTGAGGTCTCATCTTATGTATCCTTGGGTCATGGGGAGTGGTCGAAGTGGACATGGGGATGATCGTAGGATGCTCTGCATCATCTCCCCCCGGGAAAGATCCGACCTCAGATCATGATTCTCATCACCATGGAAACGGTTGTCGTGGACGGACTTGTAGTTGGACAGAGTTGAAGGCATGGCGCAATCCAAGTACCTCACAGTGTCTGGTATGTGGTACATGCAAAATGAGCAAACACAAGCGACACTCGGAAATACAATGGTTAGCGCACACAAAATGTCCATCAATTAAGCGTGAGTCCATGCGAAGAGATAGTGTGTGACAAAGCGCATGAAGCTTATCAAGATGATATAGAATGACATGCAAAGCATTCATGGGAACAAAAACATGGTGCACAAAGCGATAAATTCTACCATTGTGCAAAATGATGTCATAATGGGATGGTGTAGTAAAAGCATGAATATGGCAATGGATGCTCAATATGTGTATGTTATCATGCAATTGATGTTGGACAATATGATCATGATGTATGTATATGCCATCAAGAAAGATCACAACAAATTTGCTAAGGAAGTGCACAAGCTCATATATCATGGATGACATGGGAATACAAGATGCAACAAGGCAATCATAATGCAAGTCAATCCATGCATAGGGTGCAAACTTGTGGTGAGTATGATATGTCCATCGAGCATGACATGTGGGAGCACAATCAACAAATATGGAGGTGTTGGTGCAATGTGTCAAAGGAGTGTGGATGTACCAATGCTCGATGTTGTGGCATGAGTGGAGTTCCGAAGGTGCATCCAATAAGTGCAAGCGCTCCTCAATGTGAAGGTCAATAGAACCAATCTCCAATGTCGCTCCTCCGTTCACGAGATGTATCATGTAGACAACAAGAAGGAAACAACAATGAAAGAGTGACCCATCCAATATGCGTACTTGAGGATGGCTCAAAGAGAAGGAGTTCACCTTTAGGATATTCTTGCAAATGTTGGTGTTGCACATCGTGTATGCCTTTGCATGGCCAAGTTGTCGCGTAACGGCACCGCCTTGTGAATCTCCCAAAATGAAAGAACATGACAAACACTCGGAAAAACAAATGAGGTTAGCGGAAGTGCAAAACCTATCATTCGTGTGGTAAGATACTCAACAAGTGTATGCATCATGCTCATCATAAGAAAGTACAAGGGAGCATTTCATAGTATGAAGGCATATGATGCGAGAACAACCAAATACAATAGGCTTAATCAAGCAAGCATGCATCACAAGTAATATGTCCAAGTCTCCAAGATCAATAAACATAGCATGGGTGCACTCACTAAAATGGCATATGAGATGTCCAACTAATGGAGACAAGTGACAATAAGCAAGATAAATCAAGTGAGATGCATCAACATATATGTCATCAACCCAAGAAAGTGAGTAAGAATGGAACATGGGTGATGCAACCAAGCAAGTAATGATAGTGATCAAGTCAAGCAAGCTAGTAGTGCAAAGATGCAACGTACTAGAGGTAAACATGTCAATCATGTCACGTGTGCAAAAAGTGGGCATGAATAATTCACATGACATAACACAAGCATGAAAGCAAGATATGAGGAGAGTATCATCGTTGTGTTGGCAAGAAGTCCTAGGTAAATAGCAATGGAACATCATGACTCTCCCAACACAAGAATCAATAATAGCATTTGGTGCATGGTAAACATGGCAATAGCAACAAGTATCTCTACCAAGCATGCAAATACACATAGAAGCAGCATAATGGTGAATCATGGGTAGATGCAAACAAGGGTCACAATTGCATGGCAAAATCATGTAAAGAGGCATAACATGCAAAGTGAACACGATAGTATAGGCATAATGTGACAAGTGGTAAATAGCCCATAGCCGTGTGAGAGCCAAGTAGAAGAGATGCGCATAGTCCTTGCGTGAAGGGGACGGTGGTAAGGATAGTCCACGGGATCCCAAGTCATCGTTGCTCTCGAGAGCTCGTTTCGTCAACTCTTGGGATTGAGAGGTTGAGGAGTATATGTGAGTACATACACAAAATGAATACAAAGGGAAAATTGTGTGTGCGTGGTATATCTACACATCATACATCATGATGCGCACGTGCTTGTGTTGGTTAGCACAAAATATCCAATGCTCAAATAAACTAGATGCGTGATATAGAAACATGTCATCCATCATGATAGGTTTGTTGTTATGCATGGCATAATGGAGACTCAAAGGATGTAATGCATCATGATATATATGTAGAGCATTGTTATTCATGGAATGCATACGGTGCACACAATTATGGGAATCATGCAAAGTATGGAATGCATCAGAATCTCCTAATATGTATGAGGAAACTATGGGGGTCTCCTCATGAGCATTAGTAGAAACATCACATGGAGAATATTGACAACATCCAAAACAATGCATATTTGGAACAATGTGATCATGGCATGGCATAGTAGATGAATTGCTCAAATCATGTAAAGGAAGCATGGCAATATCATCACATGAAAAACAAAAGCCAATGACCATCATCTCGTCATCTATACCATAAGTGCAAATGGGATTTATTTTAATGGGGCATGCATAGTTACTATGTTGAGATTGAAATGATGCAATATGGGAGATCTCACTCATAGCATATGACAAGCTTAAAGGGTTGCCGAACATGATGTGACCAAAAGAATTTTTACATGATATCCTATGGAGCATAGCATCAAACTACGCAACTCAACATGCTCATCATAAATAGGTAAGTCATGACATGAGGAAGTCGCACTAACATGAAGCATGGGAATAGGTGGGTCAACATCATGCAAGCAATCATTGGGAAGATAGTCCGCTACTAGGACAAGAGAAGCACCATCACTATGTTACGTTTGGAGCATCGCTCATGTGTTGTAGGTGAGGTGTTGAAGATCCACTCGTTGTCATCTTCATCTTGATGGAACCATGTGGGGGGTGCATCATCGTCCACCATGGCCATCGTCGTCTCCTGTGGAGGGATGGATTCGTCGAGGATAGGCATGTCGTCATGTAGGAGACCTAGAACCAAAGAAAACACCCTCGAAGTAGAGGTTAAGTCGTTAGAAATCATAGTGGCCTCACGTGCCCTCTCAACTACCTCACTCTCTAAGTGTTGTGGCTCACTCACTCCCTCAAGGATGCTCTCACTCATATGGTTGGTGGAGTCACTCAAATGGTGCTCAAACTCACATAGGATGTGTGGCATGCTCTCATGTGTGGGGCTAGTGGTGGTGACACTCATCCTCTCATATGAAATGCTCTCAATGTCATATATGGTGGAGTCAGTCATCTCACTCATGGGTGGTGGCTCTCCTCACATGACAAATGGGGCATCTCAACATATGTGGGTGCCGGAGAGATGTAGGTGCAAATGTCTCCATGCTCAACTCCTATCGCCATGGTCGAAGGGGATGGCCCTTGCTCGACCTTCTTGTCACCGTCTTGGTGTGGGAGGCCCATATGATGTGGAACCTCATAGCTCATCTCCATGACCGAAGGGAATTTCCCATGCTCGGTCATCTTCCTTAAGGGGCTTCCGAAGATGGAAGTGTCGCCCTCGCTTGTAGGTGGTCGCCTTGTTGTTGAAGATGTCGATGTAGGTGAACTCATGGGAAGTAGGTGAAGATGTCGTACATCCAAATGCGAAGATGCCTTGATAGCACTTGGCGAAGATGCCGAAGTGGTGGTGGTAGCCGTAGCTCCGTCTTGGTGGTGCTCGTCTCGCTATCTTCTCTTTTTCTCATGAAGCTTGGACTTGGCGTGAAGTAGGGCTTGTTAGGAGTTGTACATTTGCGCTTGGTGAGCATCTTCATGATGATGGTGTCATTGTCGTGCTTGAGCTTGATGGCGTTCGTTGTCGTCATGCACATGATGCTTGGAGGTGACTTGCCCTTCATGATGATGTTGATCACGAACTTGATGGTGGTCGCCATGGAGATGTGGACGAGGACGAATTGCGCTTGCATCGTTTTCGTGCTCCGAAGACTTGTGGCTTGAATGTCACCACCTTGAAGATGACGAAGGGGAAGAAGACTTGATCAAGGCCCGAATCTCCTCCATCCTTGCATCTCGCTCCTCTTTTTGTGCGGAAAGCTTCTTGTTGATGTAGTCCCTTTTTCTTGCTTCGGAGTGACAAATGTTGATGGAAAGGTTCTCGATGCGCTCTCGCAATCTTGATTGTGCGTGCATTTGTTGTTGTAGACCGAAGATGGACGCTTTGGTGATTTATTTGTTCGCGCCGTCATTGTTGTCGATGACCGGAGATGAAATGCCTTTCCTATCCATCACAAGACTCGAGAAAATATGAGTGGAATAAAGGAGAGAACTATACCAAATGTACCTTGACCGATGCTGAAAAATGGATCAATGATCACTCAATGATGTAACAACGAAATAGCACAATTGGTACCGATCTCGTCAATTTCTCACACCTACACAAGTAAGGCTTACGGTGGAGCTCGGTGAGGATGGTGGCACAAAAATTGGATGTGAAATGTTAGAAAGAGTCAATAATGTTGAAAGAGATTCACAAATTCGCAAGCGAAACAAGTAGACCAATAGTAATAAATGGCACACGAAAACACACACACAGATAGATAAATGGGGTCGCGTAACCAAGGAATGAGCACAAAATGTGGAATCCACGTAAAACGCTTGTGTTGCACAACTCAAGAGAGATGCTAGCACGATTGCTCAACAGGCGGATACGACACTTGTGCACAACCTATAAGATGCAAAATGGATAAACTTTCTATCCCAAGTATGCTATGTATGTATGATGTTCCCGGTGGTTAACAAGATGATCCAAGATGATCGGATATGAAAATCTTATATGCAATGTGGTATGATGCTATGGCACTTGCTTACAAGCTTCTTTGCTCACTCTGTCTTTGCTTAAAAGCTTATTCTTTTTTTGTATGGCCACTTTGCACGAACCAAGATAGCAATTGTGTATATGCGGGAACAATCTTGTGACACAAGTGATGATATTATGATACCAAGATGATATGGTATGTATGCAATGGGAGGTGTAGATCACTAATGTGCACAAGTAACGTTGCCAGCAATACTCAAAGGCTAGTCACGATAGGCAAGTGATGCAAAATGGGCTAGGGGTTAACAATGCAATGGCAAGGGTAATATACAATGGTGTCGTCGAGGTTACCGTCCTTGTCGATGATGAGAGGTGGTGTTGCCGATGTCGACCCGTTCCTAGTTAGCGGAAACACCCTAGGAAACGGAAAAACCGCAAACTCAAAATCTCCAAAGGCAAATGTTAAATGGTGGTAGCGGAAAGTGGTGGTGGTTTTGCACTTGGCAATGCGGAAGTGGAATGATGGCTATACACGTGTCGGAGTTGAAGTTGCCGTCCCTAAGTAGCCGAAACACCTTAGGAGACACAAGCCACAACCCAAAGAAGCTCAAACAAAATTGGGTTAGGTTGGGGTGGTGGAAGTGTATGGTAGGCAAGGTTATGTGGAAGTGGTGGTGGTGGTGGTTGATGAAGAAGCAATCGTCCCTAAGTAGCCTAAACACCTTAGGAGAACTTGAATTGCTACTCAACAACCACTAATGCTATGGGGAACAAAATTGTTTAGGTTGTGGAAGTTGGTGGTGGCTATGCGGATGATGTGGTGAAGGCCCTAGGCAAAGATGCTAAAGTTCCAAAACTGATGGAGTCAAATGATATTGGTAGTATTTTTGTGGGATGGGGGATGCCAACAGCTTCAGAACGAGCTAGAGAACGTCAAAATCGGAGTTCGGATGAATTAGTTATGGACAAAACAAAAATCAGCCGAAGTTGATATCTACAGGTTGCGGACGTCTGGAAATGGACGGATGTCCGGTGGCCAGACGTCCGGTGGGCTCGGAAATCCATAAATTCTGTTCTATAATGGGATGCCGGATGTCCGGTAATGTCCGGAAGTCCGGTGCTTCGACAGGCTCTGGACGTCCATAAATGTCCGGACTTCCGGTGAGTCTGGGGTAACTCGGTATCGAGATCGGGGACGCGATTTTGGGCGGAAAAAGTGGATTTCGGGGTCAAAATTTGCGGAATTTGACGGATGGAAGATGGGGAAACCGGGGAGATGCTAGATCCACTTGAAACCAAGCAAATCCAAAGATCAAAATAAACAAAACCTCATCGAATCAGCAAATCACAAAAAATGGGGCTATTTTTGGTGGGGATTTTTGAAATTGGGGAAGAACACAACAAAATCAAGCTAGAAAACAAGGGGTAGGGGCTCCAAATATGTGATCAACCTTGCTGTGATCCAAGATGATGTGGGGTAGAACCCTAGACGCCCGATCTTTCACGTTTGGAGGGAAATCCTACCAAGAACACAAAGAACACGAGGGGAAAACAAGGGGAAAACAAGAGGAAACACAAGAGAAATCACTCAACCAACAAGATCAATCACACAAGTGCTAGATCCTCGAAACACAAAGAGATACACGATCCGAATCCAACAAAGGACGATACACAGGGTAACCCGTTCTTCTCCATGAGGAGGTCTTGAGTTCTTCCTGTTAGGGGTCTTGAATCCAAGTGGATCTTCTCCATAGAGGCACAATCTCTCTCGGAGGAGCATATCCGGATGGATGAGCGAGGCTATATCTCACATGAGCTATCACAACGCTAACCCTAACTAGAAGGAGGGGGAGGAGTATATATAGTCTAGGGCCACGAAGGGGTAAGTGGGAGATACATGGGCCTCGGCCCGTAACTGTGCACACACACATGCAGCAGACATCCGGTCTCTATCGGCCGTCCGGTCGCTCGCGGAGGTCCGGACGTCCGGTATGGCTCGGACTTCCGCTATTTTCGTTCTGTAGTGGAACTTTCGGTCGTCCGGTGGGGGTCGGACGTCCGCTCGCTGGGATGTGTCATCGGATGTCCGGTCCATGGCGGTCGTCCACTCGCTGTAGCTCTCGTTAGCTGGGACTTGGGTCGGTTGGGCCTTCAGGCATCAGACGTCCGTCCTGGTCGGACGTTCGCTGGCTGGAGCATCATGCGCCGGCCGTCCGGTCCTGGGCGGGCATCCGCTGGCAGGAGCTTCTTCGGTAGCTCTTCTTCTTCTCCTTCTTACTCGGTGTCCTCGTCGTCTTTTCCATGGTCTTCCTCTTTGTTCCTGGTCATGCATAGCACATATATTTGAGGTAGTAGCCATGTCTCATATGTGGAAAGAGAAGGTTCAGAGAGGAGCGAGTTCACCTTGTGTCAAATGGCATATAGTCGAGGTCTCATCTTATGTATCCTTGGGTCATGGGGAGTGGTCGAAGTGGACATGGGGATGATCGTAGGATGCTCCGCATCAGGTCCTCGCAAGTGGCGCGCCCCCCTTCCTTATTTGCCGGAGGGGGAAGGAAAGAGAAGGGGGGAGAGAAGGAAGGGGGAGGCCGAATCCCCCCTTTCCTTCTCCCTTCCCCTCTTTCCCTCTCCTCCTGGTTCGGCCCATATGCGGGGCGCACCAGCCCCTTGTGGTTGGTGTGTTTCCCCTCTTGGCCCATAAGGCCCATATCTTTTGCCGAGGGTGCCCGGAACCCCTTCCGGTACCGGATGTGTACCTGGTACCCTTCGGAACACTTCCGGTGTCCGAATACCATCTTCCTATATATCAATCTTTATCTCTCGACCATTTTGAGACTCCTCGTCATGTCCGTGATCTCATCCGGGACTCCAAACAACATTCGGTCACCAAATCACATAACTCATATAATACTATATCGTCATTGAACGTTAAGCGTGTGGACCCTACGGGTTCGAGAACTATGTAGACATGACTGAGACACCTCTCCGGTCAATAACCAATAGCGGGGCCTGGATGCTCATATTGGCTCCTGCATATTATAGGAATATCTTTATCAGTTGAACCGTTATGACAACATACGTATTCCCTTTGTCTATCGGTATGTTACTTGCCCGAGATTCGATTGTCGGTATCTTCATACCTAGTTCAATCTCGTTAGCGGCAAGTCTCTTTACTCGTTCCTTAATACATCACCTCATGACTAAATCCTTAGTTGTTTGCTTGCAAGCTTATGATGTGTATTATCGAGAGGGCCCAGAGATACCTCTCCGATACTCAGAGTGACAAATCCTAATCTCAATCTATGCCAACTCAACAAACACCTTCAGAGATACCTGTAGAGCATATTTATGACCACCTAGTTACGTTGTGACATTTCATAGCACACAAGGTATTCCTTTGGTATCCGGGAGTTGCATAGCCTCATAGTCGAAGGAATAAGTATTTGACATGAAGAAAGCAATAGCAATAAACTGAACGATCATTATGCTAAGCTAACAGGTGGGTCTTGCCCATCACATCATTCTCCTAATGATGTGATCCCATTATCAAATGACAACACATGTCCATGGTTAGGAAACCTTAACCATCTTTGATCAACAAGCTAGTCTAGTAGAGGCTCACTAGGGACACCATGTTTGTTTATGTATTCACACATGTATTAAGGTTTCCGATCAATACAATTCTAGCATGAACAATAAACCTTTATCATGAATAAGGAAATATAAAATAACAACTTTATTATTGCCTCTAGGGCATATTTCCTTCAGTCTCCCACTTGCACTAGAGTCAATAATCTAGTTCACATCATCATGTGATTAATATCCATAGTTCACATCACCACGTGACCAATACCCAAAGATTTTACTAGAGTCAATAATCTAGTTCACATCGCTATGTGATCAACACCCAAAGAGTACTAAGGTGTGATCATGTTTAGCTTGTGAGAGAGGTTTAGTCAATGGGTCTGCCACATTCAGATCCGTATGTATTTCACAAATTTCTATGTATACAATGCTCTGCATGGAGCTACTCTAGCTAATTGCTCCCACTTTCAATACATATCCAGATTGAGACTCAGAGTCATCTGGATCGGTGTAAAAGATTTCATCGACGTAACTCTTTATGACGGACTATTTATCGCCTCCATAACCGAGAAATATTTCCTTTGCCCTCTAAGGATAATTTTGACTGTTGTCTAGTGATCCACTCCTAGATCACTATCATACCCCCTTGCCAAACTCATTGGCAAGGCACACCACCAGTCTGGTACACAGCATGGCATACTTTATAGAACCTATGTCTGAGGCATAAGGAATGACTTTCATTCTCTCTCTATCTTCTGTCATGGTCATGTTTTGAGTCTTACTCAACTTCAGACCTTACAATACAGGCAAGAACTCCTTCTTTGACTTATCCATTTTGAACTCCTCCAAAATCTTGTCAAGGTATGTACTCATTGAAAATCTTATCAAGCGTCTTGATCTATCTCTATAGATCTTGATGCCCAATATGTAAGCAGCTTCACCAGGTGTTGCATTGAAAAATTCTTATTCAAATATCCTTTTATGCTATCTAGAAATTCTATATCATTTCCAATCAACAATATATCATCCACATATAATATCAAAAATGCTAGAGAGCTCATATTCACTTTCTTGTAAATACATGCTTCACCATAAGTCTGTATAAAACCATATGCTTTGATCACCTCGTCAAAGCATATATTCCAACTCTGAGATGCTTGCACCAGTCCATAGATGGATCGTTGGAGCTTGCACTCTTTGTTAGCACCCTTAGGATCGACAAAACCTTCTGGTTACATCATATACAACTCTTCTTTAAGAAATCCATTACGGAATGATGTTTTGATGTCTATTTGCCAGATTTCATAATCATAAAATGCAGCAATTGCTAACATGATTCAGATAGACTTAACCATCACTACGGGTGAGAAAGTCTCATTGTAGTCAACTCCTTGAACTTGTCGAAAACCTTCCGCGACAAGTAGAGCTTTGTAGACAGTAACATTACCATCAATGTCAGTCTTCTTCTTAAAGATCCATTTATTCTCTATGGCTCGCCGATCATCGGGCAAGTCCACCAAAGTCCACACTTTGTTCTCATATATGGATCCTATCTCAGATTTCATGGCCTCAAGCCATTTATCGGAATCTGGGCTCATCATAGCTTCTTCATAGTTTGTAGGTTCGCCATGGTCTAGTAACATAACTTCCAGAACAGGATTACGGTACCACTCTGGTGCGGAACATGCTCTGTCCGACCTACGAGGTCTAGTAGTAACTTGATATGAAGTTTCATGATCATCATCATTAGCTTCCTCTCTAGTTGGTGTAGGCACCATGGGAACGGATTTCTCTGATGTGATACTTTCCAATTCGAGAGAAAGTACAATTACCGCATCAAGTTCTACTTTCCTCCCATTCACTTCTTTCAAGAGAAACTCCTCTAGAAATGTTCCATTCTTGGCAACAAAGATCTTGCCTTTGGATCTATGGTAGAAGGTGTACTCAATTGTTTCCTAAGGGTATCCTATGAAGATGTACTTCTCTGATTTGGGTTTGAGCTTATCAGGCTGAAGCCTTTTGACATAAGTGTCGCATCCCCAAACTTTAAGAAACAACAGCTTAGGTTTCTTGCCAAAACACAGTTCATGAGGTATCGTCTCGACGGATTTAGACGGTGCCCTATTTAACGTGAATGCAGCTGTCTCTAATGCATAACCCCAAAACGATAGTGATACATCGATAAGAGACATCATAGATCGCACCATATCTAATAAGTACGGTTACGACATTCGGACACACCATTACGCTGTGGTGTTCCAGGTGGCGTGAGTTGTGAAACTATTCCACATTGTTTTAAATGAAGGCCAAACTCGTAACTCAAATATTCACCTCCATGATTAGATCGTAGAAACTTTATTTTCTTGTTACGATTATTCTCCACTTCACTCTGAAATTCCTTGAACTTTTTATATGTTTTAGACTTGTGTTTCATTAAGTAGATATACCCATATCTGCTCAAATCATTTGTGAAGGTCAGAAAATAACAATACCCGTCGCGTGCCTCAACACTTATCGGACCGCATACATTGGTATGTATTATTTCCAATAAGTCATTGGCTTGTTCCATTGTTCTGGAGAACGGAGTTTTATTCATCTTGTCCATGAGGCATGGTTCGCAAGTATCAAATGATTCATAATCAAGTGATTCCAAAAGTACATCTGCATGGAGTTTCTTCATGCGCTTTACACCAATATGACCTAAACGGTAGTGCCACAAGTATGTTGCACTATCATTATCAACTTTGCATCTTTTGGCATCAATATTATGAATATGTGTATCACTATGATCGAGATTCAATAAACCATTCACATTGGGTGTGGGACCATAGAATGTTTTATTCATGTAAACCGAACAACAATTATTCTCTGGCTTAAATGAGTAAATGTATTGCAATAAACATGATCTAATCATATTCATGCTCAATGCAAATACCAAATGACATTTATTTAGGTTCAACACTAATCCCGAAGGTAGAGGGAGAGTGCGATGGTGATCATATCAACCTTGGAATCATTTCCAACACTCATCGTCACCTTGCTTTTAACTAGTCTCTGCAACTCTTGTTTCGAATTATTAATCTTAGCAACTGAACCGGTATCAAATACCTAGGGGTTAATAAGAACACTAGTAAAATACACATCAATAACATGTATATCAAATATACATTTGTTCACTTTGCCATCCTTCTTATCCTCCAAGTATTTGGGGCAGTTCCACTTCCAGTGACCATTTCCTTTGCAGTAGAAGCACTTAGTTTCAGGCTTGGGTCCAGGTTTGGGCTTCTTCACGGGAGTGGCAACTTGCTTGTCATTCTTCTTGAAGTTTCCTTTCTTTCCCTCACCCTTTTTCTTGAAAGTAGTGGTCTTGTTAACCATCAACACTTGATGCTTTTTCTTGATTTCTACCTTTGCCGATTTCAACATTGCGAAGAGCTTGGGAATTGTTTTTGTCATCCCTTACATATTATAGTTCATCACAAAGTTCTAGTAACTTGGTGATAGTGATTGGAGAACCCTGTCAATCACTATCTTATCTGGAAGATTAACTCCCACTTGATTCAAGTGATTATAGTACCCAGACATTCTGAGTACATGCTCACTGGCTGAGCTATTCTCCTCCATCTTTTAGGCAAAGTACTTGTCAGAGGTCTCATACCTCTTGACATGGGCATGAATCTAAAACACCAATTTTCAGCTCTTTGAACATCTCATAGCTCCGTGGCGTTAAAAACATTTTGAAGTCCCGGTTCTAAGCTGTAAAGCATGGCACACTAAACTATCAAGTAGTAATCATATCGAGCTTGCAAAATGTTCATAACATATGCATCTGCTCCTGCAATAGGTTTGTCACCTAGCGGTGCATCAATGACATAATTCTTCAATGCAGCAATGAGGATAATCCTCAGATCATAGACCCAGTTTGCATCATTGCTACTATCATCTTTGAACTTATTTTTCTCAAGGAACATATCAAAAAATAAGGGAGCAAAATCATGAGCTATTGATCTACAACATAGATTTGCAAAAAATAAGGATCATAGACTAAGTTCATGATAATTTGAGTTCAATTAATAAAATTACTTAAAAACTCCCACTTAAATAGACATCCCTCAATTCATCTAAGTGATACATGATCCAAATCAACTAACCCATGTCCGATCATCACGTGAGATGGGGTAGTCATCAATGGTGAACATCTCTATGTTGATCATATCTACTATATGATTCATGTTCGACCTTTCGGTCTCTCGTGTTCCGAGGCCATGTCTGTACATGCTAGGATCGTCAAGTTTAACCCAAGTATTTCACATGTGCAAAACTTTCTTGCACCCGTTGTATGTGAACGTAGAGTCTATCACACCTGATTATCATGTGGTGTCTCGAAAAGACGAACTATAGCAACAGTGCATACTCAGGGAGAACACTTTTACCTTGAAATTTAGTGAAGGGATCATCTTATAATGCTACCTCGTACTAAGCAAAATAAGATGCATAAAAGATAAACATCACATACATCAAAATATGTGACATGATATGGCCATCATCATCTTGTGCTTTTGATCTCCATCTCCAAAGCATCATCATGATCTCCATCATCACCGGCTCGACACCTTGATGTACAAAATAGTGTCGTGGTCGTCTCGCCAACTATTGCTTCTACAACTATCGCTAACGCATAGTGATAAAGTAAAGCAATTAAATGGCATTTGCATTTCGTACAATAAAGAGACAACCATAAGGCTCCTACCGGTTGCCTGATGTCTTACAAAACATGATCATCTCATACAATAACGTATATCACATCATGTCTTGACCATATCACATCACAACATACCCTGCAAAAACAAGTTAGAGGTCCTCTATTTTGTTGTTGCAAGTTTTATGCGGCTGCTACAGGTTTCTAGCAAGAACTGTTCTTACCTACGCATAAAACCACACCGGTGTTTTGTCAAGTTTGCTATTTAAACCTTCTTCAAGGACCGGCCGCAGTCAAATTTGATTCAACTAAAGTAGGAGAAACAGACACCCGCCAGCCACCTTTATGCAAAACTAGTTGCATGTCAGTCGGTGGAACCGGTCTCATGTACGTGGACATGTAAGGTTGGTCTGGGCCGCTTCATCTCATAATACCGCCGAATCAAAATAAGACGTTGGTGGTAATTAAGCAGTATGACTATAACTGCCCACAACTCTTTGTGTTCTACTCGTGCATATCATCTATGCATAGACCTGGCTCATGCTGCCACTGTTGGGAAACAATGCAAGGAAAACAAAAAAAATTCTACGCACACGCAATGATCTATCCATGGAGATGCATAGCAACGAGGGGAAGAGTGTGTCTACGTACCCTCATAGACCGTAAGCAGAAGCGTTTCACAATGCGGTTGATGTAGTCGAACTTTCTTCACGCTCCGATCGATCAAGTACCGAACGTACGACACCTCCGAGTTCTGCACACGTTCAACTTGGTGACGTCCCTCGCCTGCTTTATCCAGCAAGACATAAATGTAGTAGACGAGTTCCTTCAGCACGACAGCATGGTGAAGGTGATGGAGAAGTGATCCTCGCAAGGCTTCGCCTAAGCACTATGAGAATATGACCAGGGTGTAAACTATGGAGGGGGGCGCCTCACACGGCTAGGCAATTGTCCAGTTGTGCTAGGAGCCCCCTCCCACGTATATATAGGGGGTAGGAGGGAGCGGCCAGGAGGGTGCCCCAAGTAGGCCAAATCCTACTTGGGGTCCTCCCAAGTGGCGCGCCCCCTTCCTTATTTGCCGAAGGGGGAAGGAAAGAGAAGGGGGGAGAGAAGGAAGGGGCAGGCCGAATCCCCCCTTTCCTTCTCCCTTCCCCTCTTTCCTTCTCCTCCTGGTTCGACCCACATGGAGGGCATACCAGCCCCTTGTGGCTGGTGCGATTCCCCCACTACAAAAAAAGACACATCCGTGACATTTTGGGCCGAACGAATTTTTTTCCTGTCATACGTATGACACTTCTATGACGATAATTGTGACAAAACCCGGTATCATCATAGATGTGGTGGGCTCCTACTTCTATGACAAAAAATCATGATAGAAAATGGGCTTTTCGTCCTGGGCGGGCCGGAGACGCAGCTGCATGACATTCTTTGGGCCGTCCATGATGGAAAAAACCGTGGTAGAAGCAAGGGGGAGGAAAATTTCTGGGAGTTCCCGGTTATGGTGGGAGGTCGGGGGCCGAGCGATGCGCATTTATCTCGTACACGTACGCGTGTGTGTGCGAGGCGTTGGCTCTAACTGAACCCGAGCGAGGCGTTGGGCTCTAAATGAACCCGAGCGATTGCCCTCAGGCTGCACATTACTGAACCCGAGCAATCGATCGATGGCTGTTAACTGAACCCGATCGAGCAATTCCTTCGCTACTGCTGCTAACTGAAGCCGATCGATTGGATGAACAGTGAGCGTTGCGGGGGGTTTGGATGAACAGTGAGCGGTGGCATTGCCTCTGGATGAACAGGACCCCGTGGTGTGGAGGGCTGGATGAATAGTAGACGGGGGAGGGGTGGTTGAACAGTAGCCGGTGGAGTAGTGCGCGGTGGAGGCTAGATGAACAGGAGCCCGTGGAGGCTGGAGGAGGTCGACGGTAGCCCGTGGAGGCTGGAGGAGGTCGATGGTGGAGATGAATAGTATCCCGTGGAGTCCCGTTTTGTGGTACGCCACACCCCTCCCGATGAACATGACCCCCGTTTCGACCGTAGCGCTCCAACACAAGTCCGTTTCGTCCATTTTGTGGTACACCACACCCCTTCCGATCAACAGGACCTGCGTTTCGACCGTAGGAGGTCCGTTTCGTCCGTTTTGCCGTACGCCACACCCCTCCCGATCAACAAGACCCCCGTTTCGACTGTAGGAGGTCCGTTTCCTCTGTTTTGCGATATGCCACACCCCTCCCGATCAACAGGACCCCGTTCCGAACATAGGAGGTCCGTTTCCTCCGTTCTGCGGTACGCCAGGCCTCGTTTCCATCGCCTGTTCCGTCCAAGCCTTCCCAATGAACATGACGATGCATTTCATTCTGGCCCAGCCGGCTGGCTCTCACGCGTTCCGTTGCCTCCCGATGAACACGACGCATTCCGTTGCCTCCCTATTAACACGACGCATTCCGTTGCCTCCCCATGAACACGACGCATTCTGTTGCCTCCCCATGAACACGACGACGACGCTGTTTCTCTGTTCCAACCCAGCAATGTACACGAGCCCCCGCCGTACGTATGCACGAGTAGGCATTCGATACCCCACCCATATGTACACATACGTGGCCGTATTTTCTTTCCTGCACCCTGGCCATTGTACGTACGTGTACATGCTACGTGAGCGCCTCTACTATGACACGTACGCGCCTCTACTACGACACGTGCACGCCTCTACATCGACCAGTATATATGTACGTACACGTTCGCGACCAGAATGACAACGCTACATACGCTTCGACCAGGTGGGTCCCGACTGTCAGGCACTTCCTTGCCTCGAAGATGTAGCTGGTGGGTCCCAGCAGTCAGGGGGGCGTATTGTTTTTTTTGCCCGGACGCACTTCCTTGCGTGCGAAGATGTAGCTGGTGGGTCCCAATAGTCAGGGGGAAACGTTTTTTTCGTGAAATACGGTGGCCCGTCCGTTGGGTCCCTGCTGTCAGGTGGAGGAATAATTATTTTGCGCATAATAAGGAGGCACTTCCTTGCGGTCGCCGTGGACCCAGCTGTTAGCCTCTCCACGCACGGTAATCTTCCGATGGAAGTCAGTCGTTGACCACATTGACCACGCCGCGCCGAGAGCACCACGGCGGTGGACGACAGCGAGGCCTAGGAAGGGGATGACGCGGAGCCGGGGAAGACACATCAGTGGATGCCCACGCGAAGAGGAGTACGAGGGTTCACTGGTTCGGCTGCGGTGTGAGGCTGCCGTCGCCGCAGAATAACATGTGGTGTGGGTGAGTAGAGGGATGGCCTGGCCAGCGGTGGGAGTAGTAGGGGGCGGTGAGGCCTCTGCGGCATCACAGCCGGCCACGGGAGGCAAGAGCACGCGGCACGACCGGCGCTGCTTTGGGCGGATGGAGCACGAAGACCAGAGGTTGAAGAAGCACTACGACCGTTGGATGGACATCGTACGGTCACTAGAGCTAGAATCGTTCATATTGACTAAGTTGACAAAGCCCTCCATCCCCGTAAACTTAGTAGGCCCACAAGTCTGCCTCCCACCAAGGTGAGTCCCAGCTAGCAGGGGGAGTATTCATTTTTTTGTGCGTAATAAGGAGGCATTTCCGGTGGGTCCGAGCTGACAGCGGGGGGAACGTTTTTTTTTCGCGAAATACAGAGACCCTTCCGGTGGGTCCCACCTATCAGGTGGAGGAATCATTATTTTGCGCGTAATAAGGAGGCATTTTCCTGTGTGGGCCCCTACTGTCAGCCTCTTCCGATGGCTTTTGTTTGTTGACCATGTTGACCTCGCTGCGCCAAGAGCACAAACGCGGTGGACGAGGGCGAGGCCCAGGAAGAGAACCACCCGGAGCCGGCGAAGCCACCGCAATGGATGCCCACGCTGAGGGGAGAACGAGCGCTGACTGGTCAGCTGCGGGGTGAGGCTGACGTCGCCGGAAAATAGCAGGATGTGTGGGTGGTTAGAGGGATGGCCTGGCGGCAGCACAGCCAGCCATGGGAGGAGGGAGCAAGCAGTCCTGCCGGTGCTGGTTTGGGCGGCTGGAGCAGGAAGATTAGAGATTGAAGAAGCACGGCGGCCGTTGGATGGACATCCAACAGTCACTGCTGTGTGTTGACTAAGTTGACAAAGCCTTGCGTACGCGTCAAAAAAAATTTAGGACAGCGTCATCGTCAACCTAGTAGGCCCAGAAGTCAGCCTCCAAATATGTGGAAAACAACATACATCCCATTAGCTATTATTTTCAATAATTTACAGCCCATTTGCTAATTCTTAAGGATATTTGAAGCCCATATTCTTTTTATTAGCATTACAGACCATATATTACGGGCACTGCTAAAAATTCAACGAAATTTTGCATATTTCGGTGGGGTCCGAACTCTTTTAATCACGAAATTTCGAGTCATGTTAAAAATAATTTTCAAAAAATTATATCAAAATAAAATTCAAAAAACAATCCTCCGCAAAAAAAATATGAAAATTTAGAATCTTAACTAGCAAGATGCCCATTCGTTGCACGGAACATGAAGATGCATTGGTATGAGTAGTTTATCTTGTGGGAGAAAAGATGATATTTTAATGTAATTGCCAGTTGGCTTTGGTTTTTATAAGAGTAGAGAGTAGAGAAATCCTGAAAAAATGATATTTTAATGCAATTGCCGGTTGGCTTTGGTTTAAAAATTTACAGCCCATTGCTTACAACTTATAGCCCGTTTTCTGGGGAATCCCATTTCTTACTACTTACATCCCTCCTCGTCTTGAAAGATTTGCAGCCCAGCAGGGCTGAGAAAAGCAAGTAGGCCTCGGTTTTGGTATTCTCCAACAAAAAGAACTGGGATAGCCAATTTCAGAAAGAAAAAATATATCAACTGGGCTCGTCATGTGCTTAATAAAAGCGTAAGCGTGGGCTAGACGGGCCACAGCCCCCACACAACACGCAGTTGAGCTCCGTCTCTGAAACTGAAAAACAATTGGGCGAGCTGCTGGGTCCCTGGTGTTATCCGCTCGTTGTGTAATTTTCTCGTTTATTGACTACATTGACAATGGCGTGGAACCTAGTTGTCAAACAATTAGGAGGAAGTATTTTTTTGGCTTGTAATAACGAGGCACCTGCTTGCGAAATGCAATAACCCTGGTGGGTCCCTACTGTCAGCCTCTCCACGTACAGTCATCTCTTGATTCCTCTTGGTTGTTGACCATGTTGACAACGCCAGACGGCGGCGGGAACAGCGAGCTAACCAAGGCGGAGAACGACGGCAAGGCCTCGGATGGGAACGAACATCAGCCATGGAAGATGCGGCAGTGTAGTGGCAGGTGGAGGCGAGTACGAGGGCAACAACATGCAAGTCAAGCATACAAATGGTACAAAAAGCCCAAGGATTAATTGTTCATCAAATTTTTAGACAAAACCCAGATTGAACATGATAGTAACATCTAACCCAACCACTCTTTTTGCAGACACAAACAAATGGATCGGTCTGATCCATAAAATCAACATCCTGCGCAAAAAAATTATTTCAGGATGTCTACAACCTATTGTAAATAGAAGCCGAGCACATTTAGAAGCCCATTTGTCCACCTGAAACTTCTTTTTTTGCTGTTCAACATGTTCGTCCGTGAGAAATCTCTTGCTGTAAAAATTAAGCCTCATGGACAATAGTAGCCTCGCATTCAACATGAAGAATGTGACAAAGCTTCTGTTTGCCTGGTTGGATGCATATCGTCCCATCGTTATTGTCCTCAAATGAATGTCATGAGAACTGAGAAAATACTTGTGCTTATTACGCCAATGATTGGTTATATGTTTTTCTCCATGTGGTTCTGCCTAAGTAGACATGAAGATTGAAAACAGTTAAGGTCTGAAAAAAGAGTGTGTCGAAAGAACGACAGCTGAACAGTTAATTCTAGTACAATATATACGGGCTTTCAATGTGCATGAAATCATCACCTCTATGTAAAAATTCTCCAGAGATCGAAAGCATCGCAACAAGCCAATAATTATGTCCAGATCAAAACTATACATCCTGATATATATGATCTTGACAGAATCCAGCAGCATTGATAGGCTATCAATGGACGAACTCTTCATTGAGCATATAACATAATATTAGTACCCAAAGTGTACTCCAAGATGATATAAAACTTATGCGCACAAATGAAAAATGCAGCATATGATTACAAATGTGTAGATGATAATATACGGTACCTAAAAAAGTGAGGAGCCAAACAGCAACTCCTTGTGATTATTAAACGGGTCACGAATTAAACCCAAGGTCTTCAGTTTGGGCGCAGAGATGACAGTTATTTCTAAAGGTGTATAACAATTATGAAGGAGCAACCTTTCAAGTGAAGGGGCATCTTCGATGATGAGCTGCTGTCCTTTAAAACAAATTCCAATGCTTTTAAGGTGAGGCGACTTTATTTGGAGACAACTGATATCGATTTCTATTCCCAAAACAATCAGCAAGCGCTCCAGGGCAGGGCAACTGGAGTGGATGATGCTGTGCAGTGAGGCCTCCGACAGATAAACCACCACAAGCGAAAGTTCTTTTAGTAGTGGTAGTCGAAGCATTTGTACCAGATCGTCTGGTAGATGGCACTGAGCGAAGGTGGCAGTGTGGAGAGAGGAGGAAAACCGCGAGATGGACAACGGTGGTGTGGGCACGAATTCTTGGTATGTTCGTGGTATGAAACTTTCATGGTAATGGTAGAACTCAAACTGCTGGAGTTTTCCGAATTCAGGGGATGTTAGCCAAGCGTCCACCTTGCCGGGTATGGACAACAGGTAGCTTGTCGGGATGCAGAGGCATTGAACGGGGCCCTACTGGTGAGAAGAGACGATGGCTCTAATGAGATCAAATTCAGGAAGGACAGATATCTGATGACAGTCGAGATTGAGGGGCGCGGTGCGCCATAGAGGGCGCCATCGAGTTGAGAGGACTTGTGTGCGGCAGCAATCCTTGGTGGGGAGAAGCGAGATGATCTCCTCAAGGATGACGCCCGGGAGATCACTGATGCGGTCCACCGGAGATTCTACCGGTTCCTCAGATCCGGGTGGGGGGGGGGGGCTCACCGCTTCTCCTCGCGCTACCGGGTGCGGGATCTACAACCGGCGTCGCCGCTGGCGGGAGCCTCATCTTCTTGGTGCTGGGGCCAGCCGACTCCATTTTCCTTGTGGGCGTCGCGCCGAGCTCACGGGTTTGAGCAGAGTAGCCAGAGACGAGCCTAGTGGCAGTGCGAGTGGGGAAGAAGGAGGGCTGGGGATTTCTATAGGAGTGGAAGAAGAGGAGCAGGCATTTTCTATACGAGTGAGGAAGAAGGTGAGCGGGGTTTTCTGGACGAGTGAGGAAGATTGGGGAGCGGGGGGAATTGGGTGGGGAGACAGAAGCGGGAGAGTGAGTTGTTCGTGTTTATAAGGCCCGCTGCACTAACCACTCATTTTTTCCCAAGAACCGCTCTCTTCTTTTGCATTGCTGCATTGTAGCTGGCGCATGGGCTTGGCTGACTGGCCATGCATGCAGGATGCATGTGCCCGCCGACCACTGCATGCGCCTGGTTTGTTACTAGGCCTATTTAATAGGGTGGTTATGGATTAAATTAAGGAGATTTATTTTCTCTATGTGTATCCACCAAATAGAGGATGCGGTACTGGATGCAGACACTCACATTAAACTACCATTCAGAAGAACAAAAGTTCAGCATGTCTATGCATCTCAATGATTCACCATACTATAACCAATATACAAAGCTGTGAGAAGGTGTGGAAATAAAGAAAATCGGTCAATGCTTCTCTGAGCAAAGGGCCTCCCTGCGCACGCATTAATTTCCTGGGCATGCTTGTTTCTTCTCAATGTTGCGAGCACTTTGAGCATGTTGGCAACTCCACAGCTAGCTAGCTGCCTCATCTTGCAATTGATGCTAACACATTTGCAGCAAACACATGTGGCAATAGAGATGACTCAACATGGGTCCATATTGTGCAGTTCCCCTGATATCATATTCATTGTCCTGAATCTGAAAAGATAGGAAAACAGTAGCTATACTTAAACGGTGTTGCAAAACAGTAGCACATATCAATAGCTCGGCATGAAAAAACACGATCATCTGAACGAAGGGGATACTGACCTGCCTGAGGAAGATTACATATAATTTCATAAGTCCTTGGTTGATTTCCACCTTCGGCTGCACTGCTTGTTTGCTCCTCCACACATGACATGATCGTTCCGCACTGCAATCAACAAGTCAACGTACGAATAAGCTAATTTCATCTTGCGGTGGTCATTGTACCTAGTTACGAATGTAGGAATACCTGGAGCACCACGAGGTTAGCTGACAGTAGGTAGGTGCAGCCATATAAATTTTGTGTGGTGCTACCAAAATTGAGGTTTGTATCCCTTCCCATTATGAGAATTCTTCTTGAAGTTGGTAGAATGTGACGGCTTGTTCTTTGCATCAAACTTGCCTTTCCCCTGAGATTTGTTCTTGTTGTTTTGGGGCTGGTTGGGCTGGAAGTTCTTCTCGTGTACCATGTGGGCACTAGAAGCTCCCTCAGCGACCCGAGCACGTGTGTCTTTTGCTCTCGCCTTCTCCTCAAAATCAAGAGCGCTAATGAGATCCAAAACAGAAAACTCATGTCTCTTGTTTTTCAGAGAAGTAACAAAATCGTTCCACGAAGGTGGAAGCTTGGCAATGATGGTCCCAGCAACAAATTTGTCCGGCAACACACAGTTAAAGTACTCAAGTTCCTTAGAGAGTGACTGTATCTCATGAGTCTGCTGAACAACAGAGCGCTCATCAATCATCTTGTAGTCATAGAATTGCTCCATGACGTACAACTCGTTGCCAGCGCCCGAGGGCCCAAACGTGGCCTCGAGCGCAACCCACATGTCTTTGCTGCTGTCAAACGACATATATGAATCCACAATGGAATCGTCAAGAACACTCAGCAGGGCGACTTTGAAGAGGGTATCCATGTTCTGAAAAGCTTCCTGCTGTGTAGGATTAAGATCGCCCTCAGGCTTACACTTAGTGGCATCATAGCAGTACATGATCTGAAACCAATATACTGCTCTTGTGTGCCACCTTTTATATTGCACCCCCTTAAAAGTAGGCGGCTTCAAAAGCGCAGCAAAACCACTCAGAGTAAATTGCCTGTAATCAGGTTTTTGGATTGGATTGTTGAATATATGAGCAATTTAGTATGAGATTTAATCTGAATCAACAGTAAATAGATCATGACGACAATTGCAAACATCAAAGTAATGATGCGGACTAAACCAGGAGGACAGAATCACATACTGTACAGCGGGAGCAGAACCGATGTGGTTGATGTTGTCACTCATGTCGTTGATGAAGAGGTTACCGAGGTCGGGGAAGAAGGCTGTCATTGAGGAAGTCGTCGCTGGCAGCAGTCATAGGAGTGTGCTCCCCAAAAACCTGATCGCCCCTCTCCCGTACAGGATCATGAAAGGCGGGGTTCGGAGGACTGCTGCCCCTTCTCGCGGTGCACGCTGGAAGGAGGGCTGGAGAAGAATTGCGTGGCGGTGCTAAGATCTGGAACGGTGCGAAACCATATGATACAGCGGCGGCTAGGGTAGAGCATGTCAGGTCGGTCGTGCGAGTATAATAGTAGGCCTTTGGCCCCCAAACCCCACGTCCAAGTCAAGAATAGCTCAAAAAAGTCAATAATAGCCCCACCAAGGTTTGTCTAAAAAAACGGAGTAATTAAGGCGTTCGTTAGTCCCTTTACTATAAATACAATATCATTAATAATGGCTCCACCTTTTGTCTCACAAAGTATGTTGGAGTACAACCGGCTGCACGTTTACAATCCGCTTCTCTTCTCTCTCCTCTTGTCTCTCCTTCAACTAAGTACAAATACTATATTTAAATCCTTATAGCCTGCTTATGTCATCTAACTGTAGTACTTGCTCTAAAGTTACTATCCACTATGTAGTCTGAAATGTCGGGCGTGCAGCGGGCGGTGCCCTTGGTCGGCACGCCGCTTCAACGGCGGAAGCAGTGAGAGGTCGCGTCGCCCTGACTTGCTACCAATGTGGAGCGATGGGCTCAGTTGGCGCCGGGCGAGAAGCACGCGTGGGAGGGGAGGTTTTTTTGTTGAGCCAAGAAGGTGAGAAGGCAACTTGGGATCGGTCCGGACGGGGAAATATCATGGAGAGAATTCCTTATTTGGCCCTTTCTTAAATTTTGCTTCCTTTTTGGCCCTAAAAAATATCATTTCCCCTTTTTGACACACAATTTTTATTTTGTTCCTTTCATGACACTTCCGTCAATTTTGGCAACCTGGTGCATGTAGCTCCCGCTTGCGCAGGGTCCAGGGAAGGGTCCGACCACTTTGGGTCTATGTAGGGAAAGGCTGCGTACTATAGACCCAAAGTGGTCGGACCCTTCCCTGGACCCTGTGCAAGCGGGAGCTACATGCACCAGGTTGCCCTTTTTTTTAACAGTGTTAAGTCTAACATGAAAATACCATTCTACCCCTGATATATTATGTGACTAAAATATGTTTTGTCTTTTGACTACATGACTAGTGAAACCAAATCTACTATTTCAGTATCACGTAACAGATTTGAGCTCACCAGATTCTCGCAAAAAAAAGATTTGAGCTCACCGGGCATCTCATGCGCACTTGTTTTACCAGTTGATGTATAGTAATTCTGTTGCATTCGGTTTACCACTTGCGAAGCTAGCCGAAATGAGACAGGTTAAGAGTGACCGTGTAGTTTAAATAAAAAAGGGAAGCTGTAACAAGCACTGATCAGTGTACGTACGCCCCTGCAGTTGGTGTGTTGGTGCGTATCTGTCCGGCACCGACGAACAAGTAGATATTGTTGGCGTTCTGCGCAACAAGCGCGGGCGTGGTGTCGCCGGAGCCCGGAGGTGAGTGCCTGGTTGGTGACGACGCCCTTGGTCAGGAGGGCCCAGAGGTAGCCAGCTGCTAAGCCTGCCACGTAGGCATAAAATATGATGTGGCACCAATAAACTAAGCACCAATGCATTGAAGACTTGAGTTACTAAGCCATTTAATGCACTTAGCACCTCATCTAAAGAGCATTAGTAGTATAAGCCAGTGCCATGTCATCTACAACCCATCTAATAGTCAACATGTACAATAGTTAGATCAAAAGAGTGTACTACTACTTTTTTATTCTGTGGCCCACCTTCCATTCTCACAAAGTGCCTAGGAGCACGTGCTAGAGCTGGCTCTTCACGAAGAGTCCGCTTACCTTCTCTCTCCTCTTCTCTTTCCTCCAACTAAGCAGAAATATACTACTAGTTTATTCCTTATAGCCCGCTGACTCAGCTCTATTGTACTTGCTCTAAGCACATCTAAGCACTTACTAGCACCCCCTTGACCGTGGACCTTGACGGTGTACGTCACCTTGTGTCTCATAATTTTCCTCGTCATCATCTAAGTCCTAGAAGATCTCACCCACATCATCATTAGCATGCAACCGCCTTGATAGACAACATGCGCAGAAGGAGTAGAGGTGACTGGGGACGCACCACCACCACGTCGTGGGCACTCCGTATGTGCTCGTATGCGTGCAGCGTGCATGTTTTTCCATCGGTGCTAGCTCTAAGGCCGAGGCTGTGGTCGACTTCGTCTCCGACTAGTAGTTGAGCAACGACGGCAAAGAGTGCTACAAGAGATGCGTATGCGCCGTTGCGTGCGAGCTTCACCGTAGCACGACGAACCGGATGTCGCCGCGGATGGCGCACGCCTCCATGCAGCCGAGTGTGTGCGCATGCATGTGTTATTCACGTGCATTCTGCGTCCGAGCGTGTGTGCACGCACTCTTGTGTACGTGCGTTGTGTGCTCCATGCTGTGCACGTTTGTGCATGAGTTGGATCGGATGGAGTTAGTGCGTTGGCTTGTGTACATGCGTGGCTGCATGCGTCCTGTACATGTGTGGCTTGTTGCGTGGTTATCAATAATTCAATATAAACTACTCCCTCCGTTCCTAAATATAAGTCTTTCTAGCCATTTCAAATAGACTACAACATACAGATGTATGTAGACATATTTTAGAGTGTAGATTCACTCATTTTGTTTCGTATGTAGTCCCTTATTGAAATATCTAAAAAGACTTATATTTGGGAACGAAGGGAGTATAAAACATCTTCAACTTAGCATCCTGATGTACGGTTTCTAGTGGTTAGTGAAAATTTCATGTTCTTTTATTTGTTTATAGGTGGGTAGGCGGCAAAAAACAGGGGAAAATGCACAAGGCTCCTTGTAGACGCTCCACCGCGAGGTTCCTTGCTCCTCCTCGGTCATCGGGAATCTATGCTCTTCAACTCTTTTCTTTTACGTGAGCTTTGTTCATCCTTTTCCCAACACACGAGACATCTAGCATCAAGGTGCATGTGTCATGCAAGAAAATGGAGATAATCAGATAAGCAGTGCGTAAGTGAGTCGTGTGTGTGTGTGGGGGGGGGGAAGCGGGGGGAAACTCTTTTTCGTAAGTGATCATGCACTTTGATGACACCTATGCAATATTTTTTATCCTCGATGGCACGTGAATAGTGCATGTACTCAACGACGGAGCATGGGATGGTAGCACTGACATGGTCAACCCTTTTTTGGAGAGAGTACGTACTACTAGTAAATAACTTTGATGTGTCCCGTCAACTCGTAGAACGACGAGAAGCTTGATTACGCCTTCTCCCTCGCCAACGCGTGCGCAGTGGCTCGCAACACGAGGAGAAACTTTTGCTTACAAGCGGTGGACGTGCAGCAGTTCATTTGGTGTCAGATTGCTAGAAGCACTACTATAGAACCATCGACTTCCCGAAGAGGCGAAGAGCCAAGCGCAAGGTCACCTACTAAACTTAGGCTAGGCGTAGTGGGAGTAACATAAGTAGGGGTACCTCCTTTTTTATTCTAGAAACAACCGCACACGAATATCAAGGTGCTGGTTATGTAGAACAAATTTCCTGTAGTCCGTGCTCAGCCCTCCTGTATCTCTCTTCTTAGCCAGCCAGCAGACATGCGGAGCCCATCGTCTGTTTGCTCACATGCGGCCCCACATGTCAGTGAAAACGCAAGAAGACCCACTGAACCTGCACATCTTTCACCTCGACGTGCTGGTGATGAAAAACAAATCCAATAAAGATCAAACTATATAGTATCGAGGATTCGAGGTGCTGGTTATGTACAATATGGCTACAGTAAAAACACCCGCACGACGCGCGAAGCATGTGAAGCTAGTACAAATAGTGTACTACTACTGTTGATTGGCCTCATCCGATAACCTGTTGCAATGCACGTACAATTATGTATTCAGATTTTTTTTTGCCTAGTCGCACCACTCACTCACAGAAGCAACTCGAAAGCCATTCATAAATTTAGTAAGTTTATCACAGGCATATCATTTTATTACATACAAAAGGTCATCAACCCACATCAACAACGAGGATACATTATAAATACTAAAGTTTTCACCACACAACAAATAACAAGCAATGAAATAAACTTCAACTCAACCATTCCTCGGCGTTGGAAACGCTTGCTTTGAACCACAAGTGATTCTCTAGGACGGGCCATCTATTGTCGATCTCGAGACCAACGCAGGACTAATCATCCAGGCTGAAGTGGCCTACTATATCAGTACCAGGGTAGGGAACCACCCTAATGTCCGAGGTATAGACACAGTTGCTTCTCATAAATGGTACTAGTAACGCCGTGTCAACAACAGTTGGATCACCTTTCACCATCATCGGATAGTTTTGTCCAAGGAAGAGCGAGTTTTCTCCAAGACTATCAATTTTGTACTAGGGAGAAGGTGTTGGCGCTAGCACACTAGTATCCATCCCGAATACCATGCAACAGGTGTTGGAATAGGTCCGGAGAGTGCGACCATGGGAGACAACACGTGCTCCCTCAGCAGTAACATCATCAGTGGGCTATATACACACAAGAAGAGGTGATCCATCGGAATTAGTTGCCAGGCGCCACTAAGTATATACGTTCTGCTCGTCCTCATGCTCGTGATCATCACCATCGCCATCTCCCCCTTGGTTATAAATTTTTTCAAGTATAGGTGGTGGAATGTTCACAGGACCTTGGAAACACAAGAAGAAGGTTAATTAGTAAAGGGAAACTTGCTAACCCGCATGCATGTGGATGAAACAATTATAATTACAGTGGAAGAAAAACGTACCAAAACTACGTGGATCCCATGCAAAAACAGTGCCATGAGCGTGGAAGCAAACACAAGACCCTCGTATTGAATTGCATCACAACACTCATCCATGTACAGAAACTGATTTTTGAGCAGTATCCATCGAGTCAAACCACCAAGGACGGCAACAAGCTTGTCGAAGATAGCAACAACTTCATAGTTGTTGTAATTCCAAGAGCGGTTGGGAACTCGAAAAATTGCTATCTTCCGTAGAAGACAGTCACCATGATTGTATTTGAACGTGCGTACAATACCAGTGTGCTCAACCTCTGGGCAGTCTGCTGAGATTTTTGGAAGTGGAACCCGGTCACGAATGTACACATTCACAAGTTCCCACTCGCAGTTGGACCCAATGTAAATAACCCAATCTCCATTTGCGCCTGCCCAAGCCTTGCCCTCAAGCGATGGCATCTTAACATCATACATATCATTATCAAGCGGCATCAACTTGCATAGGGCGAGGCCTCCGTCATGCCGGCGCCAATCATCAGGGTCACGGCGAAGAAGATAGGGGAGATCAAACTGCTCCTTGACTCTTGGGTTCCTTGTAATGATGTTATTAGTTGAGTCGAGAATGGGCTTGAACGAACCTGCCATGCTAGCCGAGGTGATGACGTCGCACCGATCAATGAGTTCCTCCACCACGTCATCTTTCAGATCGAGGCAAGAATAACAGGGTCGTTTCCGTCCTGTTCCCTCCATGGAGAAGACGACCGAACAATGGCAGAAGAAAGGGTGAAGGGCTGAAGGAAAATGGAGGAGGGAGAGGAAGAGCGTGCGACAGCAGTTCCAAATCAAGAGGGAAAGGCGAAGAGTCGATGGACGGTTGCCAGTTTGCCACGGTTCACGAAGAGGCTCCCCGGCCTACACGTCGGTTCGGAAATACTCCTACTACTCGCCGTTGTCTCACTGATATGTTGGGACGGGACCACATGTCAACGAAACATGGTGTGTAATTTCTCGTGCAAAATGCGATCTGGCCGCGTTGGCCCGAGGTGTCGCATTTTTTTTGAAAGTTTGCCGCATTAATTATCGACCTTTATTTTTTTAACATGCAATCCGAATGGATAGCTCCTGTGGTCATCACACGTGAGCGGATATAGTGATGGTTGATTCGCCCGAGCAACTTATTACTGTGGGAATATGGGAGTACCGGCGGATTCAAGGAACAGAGAAATGATGGTTGCTTCATCCGAGCAACTTACTGTGGCGAAGGTGGGGCTCTATGATTTGACTGCTCACTAGTCATTACTACTGCGGTGCAACGACCGGGGTGAATCTTTCCCTGAAGTTGTGTTGTGCACTCATATTGCTGCATGGCAGGTGGAGCCGGATGAAGGATGTCCAACATGTCGGTGAAACGAAGTTGAATTGTTTTTAGCATTGCTATCAATCCTTACGGATTTGTTTATATGTATGCATAATTTTGATGAAATCGTACTGTGATGCTATGAAGGTTTCAACTTTGGTTCCCGCAGGAAAAAAAAGGTTTCAACTTAGGATTCATGTGTCTTGCCTCGAGATTATCTCGTTACAACATTCCATCAAATAAAAATGAAACTACCATGGCTAATGCATCTCAATGGTTCGCAGATTAGCGCCAATATTCACATCACAACTAAAGACAAAGTTGTGAGAAGGTGTACAAATAAAAAAAATATAATTGATCGATGCTGTTCGTAGGCATGGCTCCATTTCCTTGGCACAGTGTTCATTTCTTGGAAGCTAGTTTCACCCAGCTCTGTAGCCAAAAAAGAGGTGTATGAAGGACACCACAATCCGATCATTTTGTGCAACTCTAGTAAAATCGAGTGGATCATCCCTGTTTGCAAAGATATCCATCAGTGTGATTACAATAATAGTGGAACTAGATGATGAAACATAACACACATAAATAGAAGCCGATCACCTCTACGATCTCTCTTTAGGACTAACTTCTTGTTGGAGAAGATTAGGCACGGAGTTGGATGAGGAGGATAGCAAAACCAATCTTCCTTTCCGCAATCCCACAGAAATGTAAAAACGTTGCCGATGTGACATTTTGGTGGAACTGCACAAAACACTCTTTAGAAAAGTGATTTGTGCAGTTCACCAAAAGGTCGCAATAGCAATGAGGTGAAAATGGATAGCCCTGTTTGCAAAAGGAGGTCGAAAGGAAACAATTACTGCCCAATAACACGAGTTAAAGACACATACACCGACAAAAAAGAAGCATGTTCCATGTAAAAAGGGAAAGATAACACATGATGGTTTATCAAAAATGGTTTGAGGACGAGATTGCAAGATGGAAAGTACGCCGGCCGAGATACGATTTAAGCAAACAACTAAAGAAGATCCACATGCAACAACGTGGGAAGATGGGCAGTGGAGCAAGGCCAGAGGAAGTTGTACCTGAGGGTCGTCGGGATGATACTAGGAGGGCGCCGACGGCCGGGATCTTCCCATACTGCGGCAGCAAGCAAGTGGCGAAGGCCCTACCGTGCCGGAGCTTGGTCATAGAGAACGGTGGGTACCGCAGATCGGGATGAGCTGCCTCAACACCGTCGAACGGAGAGACGATGCACATCCTCCCTTTCCACCGGTGGACGGGATGCGGCCGGATCACTGACCAACGCCGAGAGAGAGAGGCCATGGCGGCCTTGTGTGAGATGGTGTGACGAGAGACAAACCCATTTTCCATTTTCCCCACGGCAATCTTTTTATATTCTAGGCGTGGTACCCGACCCTCCTTCGAGTAAACAACTGCTACACGCGTCAAATTATCACGTGGGCTGCCTTTTCATACAGAAACAAACTCCACCGTGTACTTGCGCGGGTGTGGCCGGGAACGAGACGTGAGTACGTGCGTCCTGCGTGCACTTCTTCTTTAGGTACAGGTACGTACGTGGGTGGGTGTGAGAGAGATGGTTTGTGCGAAATAGAGGCAATGTGTTGATGATATCTCAATCAGAAAAACATAACATATGCAATGTGTGTGAAACGGAGTCATGGACGTGAGATATCGATAGAATTGAAAACAGGGATGAAGTGTGTGGCTGCGCGATCGATAAAGAGTGCCATCGAATTTGTGTTTGCCCATGTCAAAGATACAGGGCAGCTGACCTACTAGAATTTGAGAGGGCAAAGGTGCAGTTCTTCTCCGTGGCATGGATACCTACCTACAACGTTCGACTATCGGTGTGTGTGTGTGGGGGGGGGGGGTAGAGACCGGTCGACTAGTATATGTGTGGGGAAGGAGAGAGACCTAGCTATGTATTGAGGGAGATCGATCGACATCCATGGATATGTGTAGCAGAGGAATAAGGTTGGGAAAAAGACAAAGGTAGAGCGTTGGAGGGTTGGTGGTGGAGTGGCGTCTCACAAATGGTGGGAGAGGCCTGCTAGACAAACGGAGGGTATGAGTGCAATATCAATAAGAGAGGGCGGGGGATGTCTGTCTGTCTATGCACGTGCGTGTGAGAGACGGGTCGGGAGGTATTCAAGGATGATGAGGGGAGAAGATATGGTTGTGGTAAGCATGCATAACTACATAGGAAGATTAACCGTCGTGTGTCCGAGAAAAGGAGAGACATAACTAGCGAGGTAAGTGTATTGGTGCTTGGTGAAAACGAATTATAGTCGACCTGGCTATATGTAGGGAGATCAGTTCATATACATGCCTGCATGTGTTAGAAGCAAATAAGGTCCGGAGAGGCAGACAGAGGGAGAGGGTGTGGCTAGGAGGTAGTGCGGGAGGCCTACCAAGTCGAGGGGGGAGGAGTGTGCGAGCATGTGATAAATGAAAAGAGGGGCGGGAGTGTGCACCTGTGTGGAATCGTATTGGACATATGGGGGCATGGACGGTGAGAAGAGAAGAGGGGAAGTATATATGTGTTTGTTGTAGTCACACTTGGCTAGAGAGGTATATCGACCGGTGTGTGCTAGAAAGAAGGAGCCGGGGGCCTACACACACCGCTGGTGGACGACCTAAAGAGAAATAATGAACGTGCGCGATGGAGGGGACTCTAAGGGTGTGTGAGGGGGGTGGGCGTGTGCATGCACGATAGAAAGTTAGCGCTAGCTAGCTACAAATAGAAGAGGATCGTGAAGGTGTAAAAGACGAACAAAGATCATAATTCATTATAAAAAAGTGGATACGGATACTTGAAGAAGATATCATAATGTATAACATTGATTATAATTTGGGCTAATGTGTCGCTTTTGCAACTCAGGTCTAAATACTTGTCATAATGTAGGGGGCGGGGCACTATACTTTGTGTGATAAACACGGTGTACGTATGGAACATGGTTTAGATTATGAATATATAGTTAGTACATCAAATGTACTATTATTTGGAATCAACATCAAGTGTATTCAAAAAATAGAATTCGAGTTCATGTAGTACACATAGTTCATATCTATCTCCATAGTAATCATGTGGTGTGTTATTAAGGTAATACACGAATGATGGTTGAAGTTGGCAACAATCATGATTGTAGATTCTTATTGAAATAGAGAAACGAATTCAAATTTAGTTCAAATTGCAGCGGCAGTATAGACATTTGGAATGCACTAAAATGTTGGTATGAGTAGGTTACATGCATTATACAGCAAGCGAAAAAATTTAATCGGACACAACATGGATTCATACTCCCTCCTTCTATCTATATAGGGCGTAATGAGATTTTTAAGACCGCCTTTGACTATTGACAAGATTAATAGTACATGACATGCACAATGTGAAAAATTATATCATTGAAAGAACCTTTCACAGACGAATTTAACGGTGTGCTTTGTGTAAGTTGCATGTCATATATCATTGCTCTAATATTTGGTCAAAGTTAGCATCAAAAAACGCATTAGGCCCTATATAGATGGAAGGAGGGAGCAGCTTTGAATAGCATTTGAATACTAAAACAGGGCAAGGCTCTCTCTTTGTGTGGTGTGAATAGTTTTATTTTTTTGTTTTCTTTTTGGTTGAGGGAAGTGCGAATTGATTTGGTACGTACAAGTACAATATTACTACACGTTAGGCTTGTCCCTAAAATTCAACCCGCGTCTTGTTATATCCCGAAAATTTAGATATCGTGCTCCCAAAACTGGCGCCTTCACAACCCGTGCCTTGCTATCCCGAAATTACAACGCGCGCGAAAACTCCCTCCAGCTGCCAAATCCCGACACGTGAAATCCCCCTTCTAACCCTGAGCCGAAAGGCCGAAAGGGCCGCTAGTTCAAATCGGTGGGGGGTACTTTTGTAACACACCCTACATTTTGGACAAGCGCGTCCCTAAGTCATGCTTCACCCCTCCCATCGCCCCCTTTTCGCCATTCGAAATAGGCCGCCATAACCTCTCCGCTCCAACCGCGAAACCCCACCCTCCTCCGTCCGCCATGTCACCGCTGCCCAGCCGGAGCCTCTTCCCCGATGACGTCGTCCACCGCAACAGCTCGACGTCCCTCGTCCACCTCCCCGGATGAGGATCGGTCGTCCATCTCGCCGTCCCGCCGGTTTAGCCGCCCCGTCCTCCACCTCCAAGGAGCTGCTCCGACGATCGCCTCGTCTATTGCGGCTGCTCCATCCCCACAGCACCGCCTTAACCTGCTCCACCAGAACCGCATCATCCTCACCGACTCCTCGGACGAAGCCGAGGCCTACTCGGCGCCACCAAAGAGGTTGTACACTCATCGCATCGCACCTTCTCCTTAACTCGACCTCCCGGCACCGACGGTGCTCCATCCCGCACCCCCATGGAGCGGCTACCTTGAAGCCGGTGTCGCGGGCGACATCTCCACGGCGGCTCTCCTCCAGTGCGAGGCCCCTTCGGCGGCGGCGTCCATACCAGCCGGATCTGCTGCTTCTGCTCTGACTCTTGCTCGCTCGCTCGCACTGCTGCTGCTGTTGCTCTGTCTCTCACTCGATCGCTCGCTTGCCCAGCTGCTGCTGCTGCTCTCCCCCTCGCTCGTGCTGCTGCTCTGCTCCGATTAAGCCACACTTCAGTCGACTGAATTGACTTTTGGGTCAGTCGATTTTCAGGGGTTGGGTGGGCTCGCCGGAGTTAAGGAAGAACCACCCGCAGCGGGGACGGGGGCTCGCCGGAGAGTTACCCCACTATCTATCTTAGGGTTCAGGTGGGGGCGGGGGGCCTAGAGGGCTGGCCGGGGCGGCGGTGGCGAGTTGTTTCGGGGCGGCGAGGCGGCGTTGGGGCTGGCGGTTCGGCCGGTGGTGGCTAGCGGCTCAGGGGGTGCAGGTTGAAGATGAACTACATGCCCTCCCTAAACTACATGTCAAGTGCCTCTCTGCTACCATTGCATTTAGTTTCGACAGTTAAGTTCAGAGTCAACAGTTTTTACGTCATCTGTTGTAGTCAGGTGGTTTTTGGTGATGTTAATTTTACATCCATCTTACATCATCTATTGGAGATGCTATTAGAATCCCACTTGAGATTGACAATGTCTGTCTTGTGCTGCTTCAACCTTAACGTCTTACGGCTCACCGGAGCTGCTCCAACGACAGAATGATCAATCACAATAGAGCAGTGCCCTGGACGTCGTCTACAGATTCCTCAGATCTTCCTCCACACCTCTGACAGCCACCTCTACCTCAACTGCTTCAGCGACCAACCCAATGATGCTGAGGTCGACACGGCTACGACAAAGAGGTTGTACACTTGTTGCATCACTTATTACTATACATTCATGTCGATCCATTAGGGCTATTTTGGTTCAACGGAAAAACATAGCAATAGGGAATTTTCCAATGGCACTCTACTATTCAATTATTCATGCATTTTGTTGAAAGGAATGAAGAAAACCATCCAACTGGACCTACTTTTTAAAATCCTATGCATGAAAACAAGACCAAGTGCATTAGTGCCAGAATAATATTCTAACTATACACGCTTTCATATGGTTTCACTTTATTTTGGCCATGTTTCTTTGCATTCCTCTGCTCTTCCAATTCGTGTAAACCAAACACCCAAGTTGATAGAGATCCTGTGTTTACAAATGCTCTGTTTACCATGTGATTTTCCTATCCTATTCCGGTGTTTTTCCTATCCCTGCGTTTTAAGAATCATGCAAGCCAAATGAGCCCTTACAGAATTACTTCAGTTATAGGTACGTGTCGAAGGGAACTTTGTGTGGTTTTTCCTGCTCCTGCCGCGACGTCGTCCACCTCACCTGAGCTGCTCCATCGACAGAAGCATCCACCAAACCAGACATCACGACTCCTGACCGTCTTTCGCCGCCTCAGATCTCCTTCCCTGCCACCGGCACCCATCGCAACGGCATCACCATCATCGACTCAGCAGATGAACCTGAGGAGTACACGGGTCCACAAGAGAGGTCGCACTCTTTTGTTTCTGCTTATGTTATGCATTGCTTAAACTTACCTGCTACTTTATCGTCCTGTTCATCTCTTGGACTCCCAAGTCAGGTCCAAATTAATGTTCAAACTTGAGTTCTAAATTAGTTGTGGGGCACATATCGAGGCAGCAATGAATAGTATGTCTGTCTAATATCTGGCTCACCTAGGGTATGCCTATGTTGTTCATCTTAGGTGGGAAACAAATAGTAAAGCAATCATCATCTGTCTTTTATTAATTTAAAGCAATCATCAACCTGCTATCATTATTTTTGGATCCATCCACTCGTTGTTACCATCATTCTAAATTTATGCATGCTCTCCTTACATAATTTCACCATATTTTTCGTATGCATGTCAGATATTGTACACAGTCATGCTGAACATGTAGAGAAAAAGAGAAGAGTTTTGCGCGGCAATACAATGTCATGCAGACATCGCTCCATGGTGGGTTCAATGGCAAACCCTCCCCACCCCTTCTCTAGATTGTAATCCGGAGGAAGATATCTGTTCTGAGGCGGATTCAGACGCCGCTGACCACTCTTATTTACCCCCAAGGTGTTTGCTCTACCTTGGCATGATGATGTTAGTCATATGATGCATATGTTGCCTTGCAATGCCTACTTTTGACATCATATATGTCATCTTGTTAGTTTAGACATGTTCTGTAATGCCACCTGTTTAGTTTCTATATCATATATGGAAATTATGCAGTCTCATGTCTTTTAGCCAGCCATAATATATGTGGAATGTGCAATGCCATCCTGTTTAACCAGGCATCATATATTTGAATGATATCTTGCCCATCCTTTTCTTCATTACATTTCCATTTGTCAACAATGTTTGTACATTAAACTACCTTCCTGTGAATCAGCCATTTGTGTGGGAGATGGAAAAATCTGGAGTGAAAACAAGGCCTTCAGAGCAGACAATGCTACCTGTCAAAGCAGATCTCTTGTTGGGTCCCGGTAGCTCCTCAGAGATGGATTCAAAGACAGATGACCAGTCCTATTCCCCCACTGAGGTGTATGCTCTAACTTGGCACGGTTATACTGCTCATATCACGCATACGATGTCTTGCATTGCATAGTTTAGACATCATATACACAATATTCAACACCATGTTCTTAGTTCAGACATCATATCGAATGCCCTCTGTTTAGAATATAAATCACATATGTGAATTAAATGATGCGATCCTGATTACTTAGATAACATGTAGGTGAATTATGTCATGCGACCCTGTTTAGTTATTCATCATATCTTTGAATTATGTTATGCTATGCTATCCAGTTTAGATAGACATCATATATGTGAAATTATGTCATGCTATCCGTTTTAGTTAAACAATATACATGTCAACTATTTCATGCCCTCTTTTTTCCACACTATCTATTGCATCTGTCTCTCATACAATGTCTGTACATTCAACTATGTTTCCTGTTTATCAGCCATTTGAATTGGAGCGGGTGATGCTAGTATCTAGCGGACTAAAAACACGGTCTTCAAATAAAACAGTGCTACCTCTTGGTGGAGATAGCACCCCGGTTGTACATGCGCAAGAACCAGCCCTACCACACATAACCCAAACTCTCGTAGATTGTACCTCTACTGCGATGGACAGAGAACCAGCTTCACCCAATCTAACCCCAACCCCAGCCGATAGTAACCCAGTTCCTGTTGGCACAGCACCATCTCCACCACAAAGCTCCCAAACAAGAGAAGTTAGTAAGGCAGCTCCAGTGCCCAAAGGGCCAGTACTATCACGGCGAAACCCAACTCCACCAGTTAGTACGCCTATTCCTGTGGAGGAAGCATAACCAGCTAGTCGCAGTTTAGCATCTATCGCATTTGATGTTGTTAAATCGTATGTGCGTATCTTCCCATCTTGGAAATATTATACTAAAGATGAAGGAAAATGCCAGTTGCAGGTGTTTGTCCAGTTATGTGTAAGTAATGCTATTCATGTCAATTACTTTGCTTCGTCCTATGCGTCCTACCTCCATGATGGTTATAATACAACAAATTTTCCCGTTTTTCTCTATAGAGAAGGACCGATTTGGAAACTTAGGATGAGGTAACCTGTGCTAATACCTCTGCTATCTTCAAGAATGCTTGGTGGCAGTATCAGAATTACCGGAAGAAAACATACTTCACCGGCAAAGAAACTCATCAAATTCCCTTATGTTCTCCTGATACACATTTACTGGACGATGACTGGGAACACCTTGTTCTGTACTGGTCCCGAACCAAGAATGTGGTAAGGTCTATGAGCTCATTTTCTATTTTTAAGTATTGTATTCTTGCGTCTTATTGTACTCTGTTCATGTAGAACAAGTGCCTAAACCTGAAGAACAACTGTTCTAATTTAAGATTCCATTGCTATCATAGTTCAGAAAAGCGCTAGGCGTTAATTGTGCGTTTTGCCACCGCCTTGCGCTTTACTGACCAAAGCGCATGCTTATGCGCAGTTATGCACAGATTAAGCGTAGTTATGCGCAATGCGTTTTGCCAACGCCTAGAGCCTAGGCGCGCTTAAGCGCTCGCTTAGGCGCACCATTTTTTTTAACTATGATTGCTTTGCTCTTGTATCACTATATTTACTCATACAAACTTATTTTTAAATTGAAGGATCCAATCAAAACTCCAATGGCACAATAGGTATTTTCACGCATGTTTCTTTAACAGGTTTGCTCTTATCAATAGCTCTTTTGATTTCAATTTCAATGTGTATACAACTGACTTTCATATCATGCACATTACTAGCATCACAACAGAGCCAATAGTGTTGTTGTACATGTAGACCCGTGGTACCCATCTGAAATCTTGTTGTGCCGTGTAGTTTCCCACGCTTTGTATTCTTTCACTGCTGCTTTGTCTTGAACTGATATGATTTGAACCGTGTCTCTACTTTGATTTGGCAAGACAATGTAGTGACCATAGGACACAGATATATGTTTGTTTGATGCTTTTATTATGTACTAGTACTTGGCAATAGAAGACTTGGTAGTTTAATCCTGTCCACCTTACTAATGAACTGGTTCACTGAAATGAGTTTCATATACTAGTACATGCTAAACTTGTTATGTGTCTGCTTGTTTCTTCTTTTAGAATGCTGACAGAATATTGGGGAAGAGTGCCTTATTAAGCAATGGTAAAGGAAGTAATGCAGATAAGGTTCAGGATAGTGACACATCCTTGTTGGTCTCCAACAAAGCTGATAAAACAGCTAAGGAAGACTATCTTGAAGACAGCAAGACAACCCCAAAGTCCTGTCTTGGTTTAGTGTTCGAGTTACTGGCCACTACCGCTTGCACAAGCTATTCAAACTCACTGTCTGAATCAGTTCAGTTTCTTGAGTCTCAACTACAAGCTGAAAGACATCGATCAGCTGTGCTGCGACAAGAAGCAGAAGGACTGCGGAAGTCCCTGGAGCATTCAGATGCATACTTTTTGGTGCAACAGCAAGCGTTGGAGGATTTTAGCGCCAAATAGGACAAAGCTAATCAACTTGCTAAGCTTATTGCCAGCATGGTGGATACCCAGGATAACGTTTCTTGAGCTCTTCTGAAGTTGTTTCAGTTATGCTCTTGTTTTGCTGCTGCGTTTATTTGCACTGGTGGCCAATTTTGACGGCCAGTGTATGTAATATGCTGCTTTGTTCCCTATATTTGCACTGGTGGCGAACTTTGATGCCTAGTGGATGTAATATGTGTAATAGCGGTAATAGGCTAGCGTTAATTGCTTGCTTATTTATTTCCTTTGTTTAGTTGTTTGCTTGTAGTCACTGCAGTTCTTTTTCTGTGTTTCTCTAGTGGCCACAATAGCCTATTTTTGGTAACTAGGCCAAAATAATCATGGCAACACACGGACTGTTGTAACCATGGGCCTCCTGCAGGCCATATGATCCATGGGCCTTCTTCCGGCCGTAGGATCCATTGGCCTTCTATACGGGCCATAGGATCCATTGGCCTTCTATACGGGCCTTAGGGTCCATGGGCCTTCTACGGGCCTTAGGGTCCATGGGCCTTCTATGGGCCGTAGGGTCCATGGGCCTTCTACGGGCCATAGATCCATGGGCCTCATACGGGACATAGATCCATGGGCCTCATATGGGCCGTAGATCCATGGGCCTTCTACGGGGCGTATCATCATTTCACCAATCATGGGCCGTACTATTCATGGACCATAACAGGCCGTTAATAGACCGTATTTGATAACTCTATGAAAATAGCCCAACGGGTTTTTTTGACATGAAGACGACCCAACGTATTAATGGTCCGCAAACGGGCTAACTGTAATGACGGGCTGAATTTGGCTCACAAGCAAAAAATGACAGTAACGAGCCGTAAGTAAACGAATGCTGAAAATGAGCCCAAAAATAAATGGGCTCTGAGAAGGCCGAAAGATAACATGGGATGGAAATGGCCCAACAGAATAACGAGCCATTAATGGGTATAAAGTGATACACTATTCATTACCGGCCAGTTTCACCACGGGCCGTTAATGGGTGTAAAGTGATACACTATTCATTGCGGGCCAGTTTCACCACGGGCCATTAATAGGGCCTCATATGGGCCGAAAGACGTCATGGGCCATACATGGTCCAGAAGTGAAAACGGGCTGGAATCATATTGGATGGCCCAGATGACGCTACTGGGCCTAATTCGGATAGGGCGTAAAGGGCCTTGGGTTAGCGGGCTGTAAATGGGCTATGTGCGAACAGGCCGTTAACAGGCACCTTTATGCAAAACTAGTTGCATGTATATCGGTGGAACCGATCTCATGAACATGGTCATGTAAGGTTGGTCCGGACCGCTTCATCCAGCAATACCGGAATCAAAATAAGACGTTGGTGGTAAGCAGTATGACTATCAGCGCCCACAACTCTTTGTGTTCTACTCGTGCATATCATCTACGCATAGACCTGGCTTGGATGCCACTGTTGGGAAACGTAGCATGCAATTTCAAAGAAAATTATACGTTCACGCAAGATCTATCCAGGAGATGCATAGAAAAGAGAGGGGGAGAGTGTGTCCACGTACCCTCGTAGACTGAAAGCGGAAGCGTTTGACAATGCGGTTGATGTAGTCGAACTTCTTCTCGTTCCGACCGATCAAGCACCAAACGCACGACACCTTCGAGTTCTGCACACGTTCAGCTCGATGATGTCCCTCGAACTCTTGATCCAGTAAAGTGTCCAGGGAGAGTTCCGTCAGCACGACGGCGTGGTGACAGTGATGGTGAAGTGATCCACGCAGGGCTTCTCCTAAGCACTGCGAGAATATGACTGGAGGCGTAAACTGTGAGGGGGGCCTCGCACACGGCTAACAATTGTTGGTGTGTCTTCTAGGCGCCCCTCCCCACGTATATATAGGTGGGAGGGGGAGGGGGACAACCATGGGGTGCCCCAAGTAGGAGGAATCCTACTTGGGGGCCTAGTCCAATTCGCCCCCCCTACCATATTTTCCGAAGGGAGAAGGAAGGAGGAAAGAGGAGGGAAGGAAGGGGGAGGCCGAATCCCTCCCCTTCATTTCTCTATTCCCATCTTTCCTTCTCCTCCTACTTCGGCCGATATGGGGGCGCACCAGCCCTTTGTAGGCTGGTCTGTCCCACTCTTGGCCCATTAGGCCCATATCTTTGCCGGGGGGGGGGGGGGTGTGCCCGGAACCCCTTCCGGTGACCCGATATGTACCCGATACTCTCCGGAACACTTCTGGTGTCCGAATACTATCATCCTATATATGAATCTTTACCTCTCGACCATTTCGAGACTCCTGGTCATATCCGTGATCTTATCTGGGACTCCGAATAACATTCGATCACCAAAACACATAAATCATATAATACAAAATTGTCATCGAACATTAAGCGTGCGGACCCTAAGGGTTCGAGAACTATGTAGACATGACCGAGACACCTCTCCGGTCAATAACCAACAGCGGAACCTGGATGCTCATATTGGTTCCTACATATTCTACGAAGATCTTTATCGGTCGTACCGTAATGACAACATACACTATTCCCTTTGTCATCGGTATGTTACTTGCCCGGAGATTCGATCGTCGGTATCTTCATACCTAGTTCAATCTCATCACCGGCAAGTCTCTTTACTCATTCCATAATGCATCATCCCACAACTAACTCATTAGTCACAGTGCTTGCAAGGCTTCTTATGATGTGCATTACCGAGAGGGCCCAGAGATACCTCTCCGATACTTGGAGTGACAAATCCTAATCTCGATCCATGCCAACCCAACAAACACCTTTGGATATACCTGTAGAGCATCTTTATAATCACCCAGTTATGTTGTGACGTTTGATAGCACACAAGGCATTCCTCCGGTATCCGGGAGTTGCATAATCTCATAGTCGAAGGAATATGTATTTGACATGAAGAAAGCAACAGCAATAAAACTGAACGATCAATATGCTAAGCTAACGAATGGGTGTTGTCCATCACATCATTCTCCTAATGATGTGATCCCGTTCATCAAATGACAAAACATGTCTATGGTCAGGAAACTTAACCATCTTTGATTAACGAGCTAGTCTAGTAGAGGCTTACTAGGGACATGGTGTTTTGTCTATGTATTCACACATGTATCAAGTTTCTGGTTAATACAATTCTAGCATGAATAATAAACATTTATAATGATATAAGGAAATATAAAATAACAACTTTATTATTTCCTCTAGGGCATATTTCCTTCACAGGTTGATTATCGTTATGGAAGTGGACACTTCTGTGATGATAATTTTGGTAATGTCATGGAACACTTCTACGACAGCACAAGTATGACTATCTTGATTCTGTCATAAAATCGTCATGGATGTACATGCATGACAAAAAATGCGACCTACTATGACAAACACGTATCATCATGTAAGTGTATTTTTTTTGTAGCCTCTTGGCCCATAAGGCCCATATCTTTTGCCGGGGGTGCCCGGAACCCCTTCCGGTGACCCGATATGTACCCGGTACCCTCCAGAACACTTCCGGTGTCCGAATACCATCGTCCTATATATCAATCTTTACCTCTCCACCATTTATAGACTCCTTGTCATGTCCGTGATATCATCTGGGAGTCCGAACAACATTCGGTCACCAAATCACATAATTCATATAATACTATATCGTCATCGAATGTTATGCGTGCGGACCCTATGGGTTTGAAAACTATGTAGACATGACTGAGACACCTCTCCCGTAAATAACCAATAGCGGAACCTGGATGCTCATATTGGCTCCTACATATTCTACGAAGATCTTTATTGGTCGAACCGTTATGACAACATACGTTATTCCCCTGGTCTATCGGTATGTTACTTGCCCAAGATTCGATCGTTGGTATCTTCATACCTAGTTCAATCTCGTTATCGGCAAGTCTCTTTACTCTTTCCATAATACATCACCTCGTGACTAACTCCTTAGTCATTTGCTTGCAAGCTTATGATGTGTATTACAGCGAGGGCCCAGAGATACCTCTCCGATACTCGGAGTGACAAATCCTAATATCGATCTGTGCGAACTCAACAAACACCTTAAGAGATACCTATAGAGAATCTTTATGATCACCCAGTTACGTTGTGACGTTTGACAGCACACAAGGTATTCCTCCGGTTTTCAATCAATACAATTCTAGCATGAATAAAAAACCTTTATCATGAATACGGAAATATAAAATAACAACTTTATTATTGCCTCTAGGGCATATTTCCTTCAATAACACCAATGCCGGTAAAGTTGCTCTCATCAATTCCAAGGTGGGTAATAGGGTTATGCCTTGGAGCGGTAGTTTTAATACCAATGCTGGTAAAGTTGCTCTCACTAACGCTTGCCTTTCATCCCTTCCGATGTTTATCATGGGATTTTATCTCCTCTCGGGAGGTATTCATGGAGGGTTCAATAAGCACAAGGGTGCTTTCTATTGGAATGCTTCAGATAACAAATGTAAATATATGATGGTTAAATGGAAAGTCATTTGTAGGCCCAAAAAACTCAGGGGGTTCGGTATTCTTAACACTGAAATTATGAACAAATGCCTCATTATGAAATGGTGGTGGAAAATCATGACGATCGAGGAGGACACCTTATGGCTCTCCATCCTCACGGCTAAGTACTTCCCTAATTCCAGCCCCATATTTGCTTCTCCTTTGGGATGTTCCCAGTTTTGGAAAGATCTAGTCAAAGTTCGTCCTCTTTTTAAAGATCATGTTAGATTTATGGTGGGTAATGGTAATTCTACTCGTTTTTGTCTTGATTGGTGGTGTGGGGATTATACTCTCTCCGTGGCCTTCCCCACACTCTTTTTGTATTGCCCGAACCCGGAGATCCACCTATCTCTGAGCTCTTTGAAAATAACTGGGACTTGGTGAAGGAAATATGCCCTAGAGGAAATAATAAAGTTATTATTTTATATTTCCTTATATCATGATAAATGTCTATAATTCATGCTAGAATTGTATTATCCGGAAACTTGATACATGTGTGAACACATACACAAAACAACGTGTCCTTAGTATGCCTCTACTAGACTAGCTCATTAATCAAAGATGGTTAAGTTTCCTAGCCATGGACATGTGTTGTCATTTGATGAACGGGATCACATCATTAGGAGAATGATGTGATGGACAAGACCCATCCATTAGCTTAGCATAATGAACGTTCAGTTTTATTGCTACTGCTTTCTTCGTGTCAAATATATATTCCTCTGACTATGAGATTATGCAACTCCCGGATACCAGAGGAGTGCCTTGTGTCCTATCAAACGTTACAATGTAATTGGGTGATTATAAAGATGCTCTATAGGTATCTCTGAAGGTGTTTGTTGGGTTGGCATAGATCGAGATTAGGATTTGTCACTTCGAGTATCGGAGAGGTATCTCTGGCCCCTCACGGTAATGCACATCATATGAAGCCTTGCAAGCGATGTGACTAATGAGTTAGTTACGGGATGATGCACTATGGAACGAGTAAAGAGACTTGCCGGTAACGAGATTGAACTAGGTATGAGGATAACGACGATCGAATTTTGGGCAAGTAACATACCGATGACAAAGGGAATAATGTATGCTGACATTGCAGTTCGACCAATAAAGATCTTCGTAGAATATGTGGGAACCAATATGAGCATCCAGGTTCTGCTATTAGTTATTGACAGGAGAGGTGTCTCGGTCATGTCTACATAGTTCTCAAACCCGTAGGGTCTGCACGCTTGTTCGATAATGATATGTATTATATGAGTTATGTGTTTTGGTGACCGAAGGTTGTTCAGAGTCCCGGATGAGATCACATACATGACGAGGAGTCTTGAAATAGTTGAGAGGTAAAGATTGATATATTGGAAGGTTATATTCGGACACCGGAATTGTTCCGGAGAGGTTCAGCTATTTTTCGGAGTACCGAGGGGTTACTGGAACCCCCCGGGGAAGTAATTGGCCTTATTGGGCCATAGTGGAGAGGAGGAGGCAGACACAAGAGGTGGCGCCCCCCCCATGGGAGTCCGAATTGGACAAGGGGGAGGGGGCACGGCCCCCCTTTCCTTCTCCCTCTCTCTCCCTCCACTTCCCTCTTTCCCCATCCGTTGGAAAGTCAGGGGGGACTAGGACTAGGAGTCCTAGTGGGATGATACGTCTCCAACATATCTATAATTTTTGATTGTTCCATGCTATTATATTATATGTTTTGGATGTTTAATGGGCTTTACTATACACTTTTATATTATTTTTGGGACTAACTTATTAACTGGAGGCCCAACCCAAATTGTTGTTTTTTTGCCTATTTCAGTGTTTCATAGAAAAGGAATATCAAACGGAGTCCAAACGGAATGGAACCTTTGGGAGAGTTATTTTTGGAACAAACGCAATCCAGGAGACTTGGAGTGGACGTCAAGAAAGAAACGAGGCGACCACGAGGCAGGGAGGCGCGCCCAGGGGGGTAGGCGTGCCCCCCAGCCTCGTGGGCCCCTCGTGGCTCCCGTGACCGACTTCCTTCGCCTATATATACTCATATACCCTAAAAACATCCAGGAGCACCACGAAACTCTATTTCCATCGCCGCAACCTTCTGTACCCGTGAGATCCCATCTTGGGGCCTTTTCCGGCACTCCACCGGAGGGGGAATCGATCACGGAGGGCTTATACATCAACACCATAGCCTCTCCGATGAAGTGTGAGTTGTTTACCTCAGACCTTCGGGTCCATAGTTATTAGCTAGATGGCTTCTTATCTCTCTTTGGATCTCAATACAAAGTTCTCCTTGATCTTCTTGGAGATCTATTCGATGTAATTCTTTTTGCGGTGTGTTTGTCGAGATCCGATGAATTGTGGGTTTATGATCAAGATTATCTATGAACAATATTTGAATCTCCTCTGAATTCTTTTATGTATGATTTGTTATCTTTGCAAGTCTCTTCGAATTATCAGTTTGGTTTGGCTTACTAGATTGATCTTTCTTCCAATTGGAGAAGTGCTTAGCTTTGGGTTCAATCTTGCGGTGTCCTTTCCCAGTGACAGCAGGGGTAGCAATGTTAGGACCCCGACTCAATGCCACATCGATCTAGCATGTAACACCTCATATCACTTTGCGGCCTCACGCACGGTATTCCCACGGGTGTCGCCTTACCTTTGCCCGGGACCGTTTGTGCCTTTTGGCTCACGTATATGATAGTGTCGCTAGCATCCATATGATAAGGAGCCTGGGCTGACATGGCTAGTCGTAAACCCAAAGTGGCACGGACTTACAGGGACAGGCATCCATGACCCAGCATCGAACGTGTCGGTCATCAACGAGTGAATCCAGGCTGTAGCACTGGGCTACCAGGACTCCGGTGAACCGGGCTGTAGCGGGCTAACAGGACTCCAGTATTCATCGCGTGACATTTCCCCGAAGGGACAGACACAGGAACGAAGAAGGACACATGCCGGCCAACCTAAGTGTTCCGGAGCAGTAGCAAGCTACCATGGCTCGGTGGAAACACTAGGAGACATTTCCCGGTAAGAGGGGCTACTAAGGATAAACAACTAGATAGTCAGATCCCACACATACCAAGCATTTCAATAACATACACACAATATGCTCGATATGTACAAATACAACATGGCATCACAACATGACTCTACGACTCAAGTATTTATTCATTAGGCTCCAAGGAGCGAGATATTACAAACATGGGTCTCATGACCCAACACTCCGAGCATACAAGTCAAAGCACATGCGGAAGCTTAACATGTCTGAGTACAGACAACTACAAATGAAAAAGGCTGAGAAGCCTGATTAACTACCAGATCCTGCCGAGGGCACAAGATCGTAGCTGAGGTAACAAGCTAAACGTCGAAGTCCACGCGGAACTACCTAGTGAGACTGAAGTCTCTCTGCAAAAACAAAAAATAGGCAAACGTGAGTACAAATGTACCCAGCAAGACTTACATCAGAACTAACTACATATGCATCATTATCAACAAAGGGGATGGTGGGGTTTAACTGTAGCAAGCCAGCTTTGACTCGGTGGCTATCCTGAACTACGACTGCAAGTAACTCTTTTGAGGTGGCGCACACGAGTCCACATCTTCACCAACCAATACACCACTATGGGTCCGCTCCCGTTTCCCTACGAGAACGCCATCCATAGCACTCACGCTTATCTTGCGTATTTTAGAGTATCCACTTTCACTTGTCTATGAAGTGTACAGGCAACCCAGAAGTCCTTTTCCGCGGACACGGCTATTCAAATAGATAATGTTAACCCTGCAGGGGTGTACTTCTTCACACACGCTCTCACCACTTACCGCCGTTTACACGACATGTACTCGGCAACCTTCAAGCGGAAGCCCAACATGGGTCTCGGCCACAGCCTACCTAAACACTCAAGTCTCTAGTCCAGGTTTATCGCCTATTCGGGTTCCATCCGTGAGGAGATCCGGCCGGGGTTTCGCTCACAGCCCCAAACGATGTGAACAGGGTTCCCGAGATGCCTAACGGGCATCCGGTACACCGTGCCACGTACCTACCGCATCACAGCCCACCCCCACGGCCAGCGCTGTCCACGGCCTCCAGTAGGCTACAAACACCAGAAACTACTTGCAACTCCTGGACAGAGGACTAGGGTGAATAAGAAGCCGAGAGGGTCCATTGGTTTCGGGCCCAATGCATGGTAGTAGCTGAATCATGGATCACAAACACAGAACTTAGTTCCTGAGGACGACTGCAATGAGACAACCGACCATGTACTCCTACATGGCCTCTCACCGCTACCTTGACCAAATCGTGTTCACACACTTAGCTCACACACAGTAGGACATGTTTACACACCTCCGATTCATCCCCGATGAATCAGACCGGACTCAACTCTAAGCAGTAGCAGGCATGACAAACAAGCATGAATGAGTAGGCAGAACAGGGCTCAAACAACTCCTACTCATGCTAGTGGGTTTCATCTATTTACTGTGGCAATGACAGGTCATGTAAAGGATAAAGGGGTTCAGCTACCGCAGCAAGTAACAGTTGTATCGTTGTTGTCCTAATGCAGTAAAATAGAGCAGGAGCGAGAGAGTGGGATTGTATCGGAATGAACAAGGGGCTTTTGCTTGCCTGGCACTTCTGAAGATAATATAGTTCTTCATCGGTGTCATCGAACTCATCGTCGGAACCATGTCTATCGAGAGGGGGCAAACACCGGCAAACAAGGAAGAACACAATCAATGCAATGCGGCAATATGATGCATGAATGTGACATGGCAATATGCTGTCGATTGAGCTAATGCAACTAACAACAAGTTAAATGGAGTTGGTTTGAACACTAGGTTCGAAATCAAACTCCATATGTGAGAGTTTAAATGCCATTTAATTGATTTGACCTGGTCAGCAGGTATAAGTTGTTCTAACATGCATGAAAATGGTACAGATGGATAGATTGGATTTTTCTGATCATTTTTCATATATAAATTATTTCATTCTGAGTTACGGTTGAATTTATATGAATTTTTGAAGTTTTGGGCATTTTCTGAAATTTTCTAAAAAGAATAAATCCAGAAAATGATTTACTGCGTGAGCCTGACGTCAGAATGACGTCAGCAGGTCAACGGGGCACGGCCTGGGTCAAACCTGACCAGCGGGGTCCACTGGTCAGTGGCACAACTAATTAACCAAGTTAATTAGCCTTAAGTTAATTCTAACTAAGCTGTTTGTGGGGTCGGGGCCCACTAGTCAGCGACTAATCAGCTAACTAACCTAGGTTAATTAGTGTTAAACTAATACTAACTAAAATGTCAGGGGGTGGCCCACGCGTCAGTGACACACGGGGAAGGTCAAAACATGGTCAGCGGGGTCAAACCCGCCGGACCTGGTCCACGGCTCGTCGCCCGCGACGCCAGAGACGGCGGAGGTGCTCGGAAAACGCCCACAGGGCTCGGTTTTGGACGCGGTTTGTGGCTATGGAAAGCTGGGAGTCTCGCGCATCCAAGTGCGGCAACAGCTCGCGCCAGAGTGGACTAAATCAACGGCGGCGGCAACTTTTGCGGCGGCTGGAGTTCGGGTGCAGTCGGGTTCGGCGCTGCTGCTCACAAACGAGGGAGCTGAGGCGCTGGAGGGGCTCTACAGGTCGCGGCAAGCACAACGGGTGCACGCCCGTGACCAAATGGTCACCGGGGTTTTGCCGGCGATGATCCCGTGTGGCGGCGGCTACTGTTAGCAAGGGGCGGCGGCTAAGGCAATCAAACGGAGGCGGGATTAGGGGGGAAATGACCGGGGGCTCACAACGCATCGATTGAAGTATTCGGCGGGCTTGGGGAAGGCCTGCAGACGACGGAGCAACGACGGCGATCGCCGGATCCCGCGGAAGAAGACGGCGGTGATGGCGTGGCTTCGGGGCACCTGGCATCGCGTGCGTCGGCGTAGAGATTCAAGGATCCGAGGCGGAGCTTGTGGGCTAGCTGGATGGCCGCGGGGATGCTGGTGGCCGCGGTGGCTCACGGCGGCGTGCTCAGGCGCGTGAGGGGAAGAGAGAGGGAGAGAGACAGAGGAGAGGAGAGGGCACAGGGAGAGAGTGAGAGAGCGTCGAGGGGGAAGGTCGGGGTGATGCACGTGGCGCTCGGGGCTGACTCCAGCAGCGGCAAGCAAGCAGGAGGTGACCGGACGCGTGCTCGCGCGCGCCGACCACGCGCTCGTCCTCCTGGCAAGGGGGAAGACGACAGGGAGGAGCCCCTGGTGGGCTGGGCCGGCCAGCTACAGTGCTGGGCCGGTTGGTGGCGTCAGGTAAGTTTTCTCTGCTCTGTTGTATTGTTTTCTATTTTGTTTAATTTGTTTTGATTTGATTTTATACCAAATCATTTTTAGTAGCTTCTGAAAAGATTTATGTGGCTTGATACAATTTATCCAAAGCCACTCACAATTTTTTTCAGAATTGTTGGACTTGCAATTCTTTTATAGGAGAATGAAATCCAACTCAAATATTTATTGATTTAAATCCAAATAGCCAAATTTATTCCTCAAAAATGTTCCATATTTTTGGTTTGGACCAAAACCCTTGCCAAAGATATTAAACATCATTGAAGAGCATTTTGGAAACATTGGATACATTTTCCAGGGTTATTTGCCCCTCTTTTAATTAAAATTTTGAGGCTTCCAAATTTCCTCAATTCAAGTTTCTTGAATTTAAACATGATGCTCACATGAAGGGCTAGCCTAGTGCATACCAGAACTAGGGATGTGACAGGTCACCCCTACTAAACAAGAATCTCGTCCCGAGATTCAAGCGTAGGGTAAGATGAAGGGGAATCGCAAACTAACATAATCTTTACGATCCAGGTGGCACTTCAAAGAACTTAGACTCGATCACCATCATTGTCTCGATGTCTTTCTCTGAGAACTCCAACCAACATGACAACGAGAGGAAAGGAAAAACTCTCGAAGATCGAACAACTCAGGATCAACTCATGGAGTGTGACATTCAATCATCTCTCGAGCTGAGACACAAAGCATTTGTCTAGAGGGATGGAGTGAAACACATGACAAAGGTTCACTAGGTAGGCAATAATTCCACACTTACGAAGGTGGTGAACGGTTGTCAACGCAGAGAGGAGTTGAGTTGCCATGATACCATAACGATGCACCTTAGGGAAGGTGACTCATAGAAATATCCCCTTAAGTGGCAAAAAGAATTACCTTTGATTCAGAGATCATTGAAACTCTTTATACCATCCTAAGGCAATTCTTGAGCGATCATTTAGAGGGGTTCGGTAGAATGGCATACCAGGATTAGAATGGATGATGTGGATTACCTTGTTGAAAACAACACAAGGGATGATTTTAGTAACTGGGGAGAACCCAACAGTAGAGAGTGAGTCCACTGTTGAAAAGTTATAGCATAACCAAGGAAACTGAGAGTAATCCCAGTTAGTGCCGATGAAAACACCTAGCGCTTGAGCGTGCTCTCAAGAACTTGAGCATTTCCATATTCATCAAGGTTTTACCAACATCCATGACAGGGATCCCGGCAACACAACGTACTACCATAATGAATAGTGATGGACAATGCAGATGCAAAGGAAGATAACACTTTCTCAGATTTCACCTTAGCGGGGCCAAGGAAACGAAATCTGGATGATCGACCGAGAGACATTTAGCACTCCGCTTCTAATGTTCTCCTTGATGTGCTAGTGTATCCCATTCATAGATATGGTTTGATATCTAGAACATCAAGTAAAAAGTCGGACTTCGGGAGCACAAAATCCATAAGGATCAACTTCTAGAATAGGTCATGCGAGATCCTCATGGGAGGTGACCAAACGACTTAAACAAGATATTACAATAATAGTGCTTCCAGCTAGGTGCGTCCACTTCACTGGAACCTATATCATAGTTCTTGGAAGAAGTTCCAACCATCATATCTGCCTAAGATTCAGATCTGGTTGGTAACAGGGTAATTCAGACAATGTGTCTGGAAAAGAAAGTTTGCAACACAAATCAACGAGATGACGTTGCGAGAATCTCGAGGAGTGAACTACGATAGCAAGCCCCAAAACATGAGCTGGTTCTGCTACAACATGTGGACATGTTGTCCGAGACAAGCATGACCACATAGTAGTCTTATAATAAAACGCTATCGAGTTCAGAAGGGGAACATCATCGAGGATATCGAAGTCCTTGCATAAGGTATACTCTTAAGAAGAACTTCTTCTCCTTGAACAAATCAATCAGTGGCTTGGTGTGCTAGGAAACACATATGGAATGGAGGCGGCCAACCTACCAACCATAGAGTACTTCGCACATGTGCATGACCAACTTGGGACGATTCCAGAGGAAGCAACAACAAGCTTTCTCGAATTCCTGGTGGCAACTTGCATCGATTGCACGTGAATTAAAGAAAGTCACTTCTTTCATCCAAACATATCCTTCATGAGATAATATGAAGGAAATGCTCTCAAAAGTTTCCAACACTAGCTTAATGCTCATCAAAATCATGGAGAAGATAAAAATGTTGCTGATGGGCTCAACAACAATTCATCCAGGTTTCCATGAAGATGGAATTCCATAATTATGTGAACAAATGATAGCATTGGTTAGACCCAAAAGATGTAATACTGTATGCTCGAGGGATCAACCACGAGTAAGACAACACTACGATTATCGTTGGTTCTAATTTGATTTGACGATAGCCCATGCGCAAATCAAAGATTGGATAAAACAATAGCACCGACCATTGATCACGAGGATCAATCGATGAAGATACCATCTTTCTTCAACAAACACACAAACGGAAGGATATCCCTTTGGAGTTGAACTAAGCGGGACAAGCTTTCATCTTCCAACTCTCCAAGTTGTTGTCTAGCTCAACCAACTAGCTCAGGTGTATCCAACACAGATTCTTGGAGAGTGGGTGGCTTGGAGGAAGACCAACATGATCACGAACTCAACATAAGGGTCAGGGGACAACCTGGTAATACTTCCGAAAAGATATTCGGAAAATCACGAACCACCAGTATGTTACTAAACTCAAGAACAATCTTGCTTTCCAGGGCAAGACGATATGATCAAAAGAGCGAGGGATTGACACAATCCTAACTCATTGATCGAAGAGTGCACCAGGAATAAGGACTAGGTAGCACAATCTATCTTAGAATGATGATTCAAGAACCAACACACTAAGAATGAAATTATTGTCCTTTAACTACCAAGCAACAAGGTTGCTAGGAGTATTGGTTTCACACATCACGGTTCACTTATCGGCATTCCGGTTACAATAACACGGAAACCGAGAAATTATCCATGATGGCAAGAAGTATTACTGCGTCAAGAATTCATAAGAGGTGGTGTAATTCTCATGACACTCTTGACATAAAGATGGTAACACTCCAAGGTAGAACAGAACAAAAGTTGGATTAGTATTTGATCTGCGAATTACAACTGCTTTGACCCGACCCTGGATATGGATGAGGTACCGGAGTTCGTTTCTCCTAGTCATTCCAGAATAGAATGGCTTGACGGACCACAAGAGTAATAGGCATCGATGAACGAATGCACGCATACTCTTGACTATTAATCGATAGACGGGGGTTGGAAGACAACTAAAGAGGGACAACTCAAAGGAACATATGATTTTCTGAGTTGTGGATGCATAGATTAATATGTCGAACCAAGTTCAACAGGTTTCTTCCAAATAACCCATGCAGAAAGGTAGAACTAGCAGAATCACAATTATGAATGGAGAACCCATCGAGAGCACTTCGGTTGTGATCTTTTGATCCAACAAACATCTGCCGTAAGTGGTTCATAGTATTTGGAAGAAGGAAATACCACGGACCTCGAGGACTAATGCAAAGGTTACTAATTTCCTAAAGGAACTAGCAAACACTAGCAACATGAAATAAGTAGTGTGAATCTCGGGTTCAGAAACCCAGAAGTAGAATACCTACTACTAAGTGGCATCACGGGATGCTTTCGGGAATAAAGGCCAGAATCATCACACTGGGACACAAATCATGGCTAGATTACTAAATGATCCCCTAAGACACCTAGGGTCATAATAATAACTCCAACATATATGTCGAGGTAATAGAATACCTCAACTCACAATTAGTGTGATTTAGCTGGCATAAAGGAACATCGAAACCAGAGGGAAAGGATTTTGCAAATGCATCAGATTGTTTAGAAACCTGGGATGACTCGGACATCATAACGGTTGTAAATGCTTAAAAAGATTTGAGACATCTGGCAAAATGGTGGCATAGCCACTCAACATCACAATATCGAGGTTTCGAGATCAACAGTTATCATACGGAAGTAGTAGGAACTGAATAGAGGCTTAATTCCATTAATCCTATAAGTCTACGGATTAGTAACACGTGATCCTGATAGAAAGAGGAGAAATCCTAATTCCTTACCCCGTAGGAAGGATAAGATGACTCGGATTAGAAGGGCATAAGATATAAGGAGTAAAAAGAGCCTTACGTTCCAACCCAGAATCAATTCCCTTATATAACTAAAGAATTTCTAGACTCAACTGCCACCAGTTTGGCTTGGTAATCCTACAGGCAGTCAAGCTCTGATACCAAAGCTGTCAGGACCCCGACTCAATGCCACATCGATCTAGCATGTAACACCTCATATCACTTTGCGGCCTCACGCACGGTATTCCCACGGGTGTCGCCTTACCTTTGCCCGGGACCGTTTGCGCCTTTTGGCTCACGTATATGATAGTGTCACTAGCATCCATATGATAAGGAGCCCGGGCTGACATGGCTAGTCGTAAACCCAAAGTGGCACAGACTTACCGGGACAGGCATCCATGACCCAGCATCGAACGTGTCGGTCATCAGCGAGTGAATCCAGGCTGTAGCACTGGGCTAGCAGGACTCCGGTGAACCGGGCTGTAGCGGGCTAATAGGACTCTGGTATTCATCGCGTGACATTTCCCCGAAGGGACAGACACAGGAACGAAGAAGGACACATGCCGGCCAGCCTAAGTGTTCCGGAGCAGTAGCAAGCTACCATGGCTCGGTGGAAACACTAGGAGACATTTCCCGGTAAGAGGGGCTACTAAGGATAAACAACTAGATAGTCAGATCCCACACATACCAAGCATTTCAATAACATACACACAATATGCTCGATATGTACAAATACAACATGGCATCACAACATGACTCTACGACTCAAGTATTTATTCATTAGGCTTCAAGGAGCGAGATATTACAAACATGGGTCTCATGACCCAACACTCAGAGCATACAAGTCAAAGCACATGCGGAAGCTTAACATGTCTGAGTATAGACAACTACAAATGAAAAAGGCTGAGAAGCCTGACTAACTACCAGATCCTGCCGAGGGCACAAGATCGTAGCAGAGGTAACAAGCTAAACGTCGAAGTCCACGCGGAACTACCTAGTGAGACTGAAGTCTCTCTGCAAAAACATAAAGTAGGCAAACGTGAGTACAAATGTACCCAGCAAGACTTACATCAGAACTAACTACATATGCATCATTATCAACAAAGGGGATGGTGGGGTTTAAGTACAGCAAGCCAGCTTTGACTCGGTGGCTATCCTGAACTACGACTGCAAGTAACTCTTTTGAGGTGGCGCACACGAGTCCACATCTTCACCAACCAATACACCACTATGGGTCCGCTCCCGTTTCCCTACGAGAACGCCATCCATAGCACTCACGCTTATCTTGCGTATTTTAGAGTATAGACTTTCACTTGTCTATGAACTATACAGGCAACCCAGAAGTCCTTTTCCGCGGACACGGCTATTCAAATAGATAATGTTAACCCTGCAGGGGTGTACTTCTTCACACACGCTCTCACCACTTACCGCCGTTTACACGACATGTACTCGGCAACCTTCAAGCGGAAGCCCAACGTGATTGTCGGCCACGGCCTACCTAAACACTCAAGTCTCTAGTCCAGGTTTATCGCCTATTCGGGTTCCATCCGTGAGGAGATCCGACCGGGGTTTCGCTCACAGCCCCAAACAATGTGAACAGGGTTCCCGAGATGCCTAACGGGCATCCGGTACACCGTGCCACGTACCTACCGCATCACAGCCCACCCCCACGGTCAGCGTTGTCCACGGCCTCCAGTAGGCTACAAACACCAGAAACTACTTGCAACTCCTGGACAGAGGACTAGGGTGAATAAGAAGCCGAGAGGGTCCATTGGTTTCGGGCCCAATGCGTGGTAGTAGCTGAATCATGGATCACAAACACAGAACTCAGTTCCTGAGGACGGCTGCAATGAGACAACCCACCATGTACTCCTACATGGCCTCTCACCGCTACCTTTACCAAATCGTGTTCACACACTTAGCTCACACACAGTAGGACATGTTTACACACCTCCGATTCATCCCTGATGAATCAGACCGGACTCAACTCTAAGCAGTAGCAGGCATGACAAACAAGCATGAATGAGTAGACACAACAGGGCTCAAACAACTCCTACTCATGCTAGTGGGTTTCATCTATTTACTGTGGCAATGACAGGTCATGTAAAGGATAAAGGGGTTCAACTACCGCAGCAAGTAACAGTTGTATCATTGTTGTCCTAATGCAGTAAAATAGAGCAGGAGCGAGAGAGTGGGATTGTATCGGAATGAACAAGGGGGTTTTGCTTTCCTGGCACTTCTGAAGATAATATAGTTCTTCATCGGTGTCATCGAACTCATCGTCGGAACCACGTCTATCGAGAGGGGGCAAACACCGGCAAACAAGGAAGAACACAATCAATGCAATGCGGCAATATGATGCATGAATGTGACATGGCAATATGCTGTTGATTGAGCTAATGCAACTAACAACAAGTTAAATGGAGTTGGTTTGAACACTAGGTTCAAAATCAAACTCCATATGTGAGAGTTTAAATGCCATTTAATTGATTTGACCTGGTCAGCAGGTATAAGTTGTTCTAACATGCATGAAAATGGTACAGATGGATAGATTGGATTTTTCTGATAATTTTTCATATATAAATTATTTCATTCTGAGTTACGGTTGAATTTATATGAATTTTTGAAGTTTTGGGCATTTTCTGGAATTTTCTAAAAAGAATAAATCCAAAAAATGATTTACTGCGTCAGCCTAACGTCAGAATGACGTCAGCATGTCAACGGGGCACGGCCCGGGTCAAACCTGACCAGCAGGGTCCACTGGTCAGTGGCACAACTAATTAACCAAGTTAATTAGCCTTAAGTTAATTCTAACTAAGCTGTTTGTGGGGTCGGGGCCCACTAGTCAGCGACTAATCAGCTAACTAACCTAGGTTAATTAGTGTTAAACTAATACTAACTAAAATGTCAGGGGGTGGCCCACACGTCAGTGACACACGGGGAAGGTCAAAACCAGGTCAGCGGGGTCAAACCCGCCGGACCTGGTCCACGGCTCGTTGCCGGCGATGCCAGAGACGGCGGAGGTGCTCGGAAAATGCCCACAGGGCTCGGTTTTGGACGCGGTTTGCGGCTACGGAAAGCTGGGTGTCTCGCGCATCCAAGTGCGGCAACAGCTCACGCCAGAGTGGACTAAATCGACGGCGGCGGCAACTTTTGCGGCGGCCGAAGTTCAAGTGCGGTCGGGTTCGGTGCTGCTGCTCACAAACGAGGGAGCTGAGGCGCTGGAGGGGCTCTACGGGTCGCGGCAAGCACAACGGGTGCACGCCCGTGACCAAATGGTCACCGGGGTTTTGCCGGCGACGATCCCGTGCGGCGGCGGCTGCTGTTAGCAAGGGGCGGCGGCTACGGCAATCAAACGGAGGCGGGATTAGGGGGGAAATGACCGGGGGCTCACAGCGCATCGATTGAAGTATTCAGCGGGCTTGGGGAAGGCCTGCATATGACGGAGCGACGACGACGATCGCCAGATCCCGCGGAAGAAGACGGCGGTGATGGCGTGGCTTCGGGGCACCCGGCATCGCGTGCGTCGGTGTAGAGATTCAAGGATCCGAGGCGGAGCTTGTGGGCTAGCTGGATGGCCGCGGGGATGCTGGTGGCCGCGGTGGCTCACGGCGGCGTGCTCAGGCGCGTGAGGGGAAGAGAGAGGGAGAGAGACAGAGGAGAGGAGAGGGCACGGGGAGAGAGTGAGAGAGCGTCGAGGAGGAAGGTCGGGGCGATGCACGTGGCGCTCGGGGCCGACTCCAGCAGCGGCAAGCAAGCAGGAGGTGGCCGGACGCATGCTCGCGCGCGCCGACCACGTGCTCGTCCTCCTGGCAAGGGGGAAGACGACAGGGAGGAGCCCCTGGTGGGCTGGGCCGGCCAGCTACAGTGCTGGGCCGGTTGGTGGCGTCAGGTAAGTTTTCTCTGCTCTGTTGTATTGTTTTCTATTTTGTTTAATTTGTTTTGATTTGATTTTATACCAAATCATTTTTAGTAGCTTCTGAAAAGATTTATGTGGCTTGATACAATTTATCCAAAGCCACTCACAATTTTTTTCAGAATTGTTGGACTTGCAATTCTTTTATAGAAGAATGAAATCCAACTCAAATATTTATTGATTTAAATCCAAATAGCCAAATTTATTCCTCAAAAATGTTCCATATTTTTGGTTTGGACCAAAACCCTTGCCAAAGATATTAAACATCATTGAAGAGCATTTTGGAAACATTGGATACATTTTCCAGGGTTATTTGCCCCTCTTTTAATTAAAATTTTGAGGCTTCCAAATTTAAACATGATGCTCACATGAAGGGCTAGCCTAGTGCATACCAGAACTAGGGATGTGACAAGCAAGGCATGTATTGTATTGTTGCCATCGAGGATAAAAAGATGGGGTTTATGTCATATTGCTTGAGTTTATCCCTCAACATCATGTCATTTTGCCTAATGCGTTACTCTGTTCTTATGAACTTAATAGTCTAGATGCATGCTGGATAGCGGTCAATGTGTGGAGTAATAGTAGTAGATGCAGAATCGTTTCGATCTACTTGTCGCGGACGTGATGCCTATATACATGATCATGCCTAGATATTCTCATAACTATGCACTTTTCTATCAATTGCTCGACAGTAATTTGTTCACCCACCGTAATACTTATGCTATCTTGAGAGAAGCCACTAGTGAAACCAATGGCCCCCGGGTCTATTTTCCATCAGATAAGTTTCCGATCTATTTTATTTTGCAATCTTTACTTTGCAATCTATATCATAAAAATACCAAAAATATTTTTCTTATTATCTCTATCAGATCTCACTTTTGCAAGTGGCTGTGAAGGGATTGACAACCCCTTTATCGCGTTGGTTGCAAGGTTCTTATTTGTTTGTGTAGGTACGAGGGATTTGCGTGTAGCCTCCTACTGGATTGATACCTTGGTTCTCAAAAGCTGAGGGAAATACTTACGCTACTTTGCTGCATCACCCTTTCCTCTTCAAGGGAAAACCAACGCATGCTCAAGAGGTAGCATGGGACTCCCCCCACTTGGCATGCCCCCTAGGGCTGGCGGCCTCCCCTCTCCTCCTTTATATACGGGGGCAGGGGGCACCCCAAAGCACATCAATTGATTCTTAGCCGTGTGCGGTGCCCCCTCCACCGTTTACCCCTCCGATCATATTGTCGTAGTGCTTAGGCGAAGCCTTGCACGGATCACATCACCAACACCGTCACCACGTCGTCGTGCTAACGGAACTCGTCTAATCCATTGACACTCTGCTAGATGAAGAGTTCAAGGAACGTCATCAAGCTGAACGTGTGCAGAACTCGGAGGTGCCGTACGTTCGGTACTTGATCGGTAGATTCGAGAAGACGTTTGACTACATCAACCACGTTAAGTTAACGCTTCCGCTTTTTGTCTACGAGGGTACGTGGACACACTCTCCCCTCTCGTTGCTAGGCATCTCCTAGATAGATCTTGCGTGAGCGTAGGAAATTGTTTGAAATTGCATGCTACATTTCCCAACAGTGTTATCGGAGCCAGGTCTATGCGTAGATGATATGCATGAGTAGAACACAAAGAGTTGTTGGCAGTGATCGTCATACTGCTTACCACCAATGTCTTATTTTGATTCGGCGGTATTGTTGGATGAAGCGGTCTGGACCAACCTTACATGACCGTGTTCATGAGACTGGTTCCACCGACAGACATGCAACTAGTTTTGCATAAAAGTGGCCAGCGGGTGTCTGTTTCTCCAACTTTAGTTGAATTGAATTTGACTGCGGCCAGTCCTTGTGAAGGTTAAAATAACAAACTTGATAAATCACCGTTGTGGTTTTTGTGCCGTAGGTATGTATGGTTCATGCTAGAAGCCCGTAGTAGCCACATAAAACTTGCAACAAACAGAGTAGAGGACGTCTAACTTGTTTTTGCAGGGCATGTTGTGATGTGATATGGTCAAGGCATGATGTGATAGAAATTTGTTGTATGAGATGATCATGTTTTGTGACAAGTTATCGGCAATTGGCAGGAGCCATATGGTTGTCGCTTTATTGTATGAAATACAAATGCTATGTAATTGCTTTACTTTATCTCTAAGCAGTAGCGATAGTCGTAGAAGCAATGGATGGTGAGACGACCACGACACTATGATGGAGATTAAGGTGTCAAGCCGGTGACTATGGAGATCATGAAGTTGCTTTGGTGGTGGAGATCAAAAGCACAAGATGATGATGGCCATATCATGTCACATATTTTGATTACATGTGATGTTTATTTTTTATGCATCTTATTTTGGTTAGTACGGCGGTAGCATTATAAGATGATCCCTCACTAAAATTTCAAGGTATAAGTGTTCTCCCCTTGTATGCACCGCCGTGAAAGTTCTTTGTGCAGAGACACCACGTGATGATGTGGTGTGACAGGCTCTATGTTTAAATACAACGGGTGCAAGCCAGTTTTGCATACGTAGAATACACGGGTTAAACTTGACGAGCCTAGCATATACAGATATGGCCTCGGAACACTAGAGACCGAGAGGTCGAACATGAATCATATACTAGATATGATCAACATAGTGATGTTCACCGTTGAAGACCACTCCATCTCACGTGATGATCGAACATGGTTTAGTTGATTTGGATCACGTATCATTTAGATGACTAGAGGGATGTCTATCTAAGTGGGAGTTCTTAAGTAATATGATTAATTGAACTTAATTTATCATGAACTTAGTCCTGATAGTATTTGCAAATTATGTTGTAGATCAATAGCTCGTGTTGTAGCTCCCCGTTTATTTTCGATATGTTCCTAGAGAAAACTAAGTTGAAAGATGATAGTAACAATGATGTGGACTGGGTCCGTGATATGAGGATTATCCTCATTGCTGCACAATGATGCGTCCATTTAGCATCATGTTTTCCTACTATTATTTATGTTGTTTTATTGTATAATAATGCTTTTTGGAGCAATTCTAATGCCTTTTCTCTCATAATATGCAAGGTAAGCACCAAGGGGGAGAATTTCGGCAGCTAGAAATCTGGACCTGAAAAAGCTACGTCAAGTTACCTATTCTGCACAACTCCAAATGAGCTGAAACTTCCCAAGGATTTTTTATGGAATATTTAATAAATATTGGAGCAAATAAGTACCAAAGGGGGGCCACCAGGCGGGCACAACCCACCTGGGCAGGCCCAGGCGCGCCCTGGTGGGTGCTTCCCTCCTCGGCCCACCTTCGGTGCCCATCTTCTGTTATATAAGTCATTTTGACCTAGAAAAAATGAGAGGAGGACATTCGGGACGAAGCGCCACCGCCTCGAGGTGGAACTTGGGCAGGAGCACTTTTGCCCTCCGGTGGAGCGATTCCGCCGGGGGAACTTCCCTCCCGGAGGGGGAAATCATCGTCATCATCATCACCAACAACTTTACCATCTTGGGGAGGGCTATCTTCATCAACATCTTCACAACACCAACTCCTCTCAAACTCTAGTTCATCTCTTGTATTCAATCTTTGTATCAAAACTATAGATTGGTGCTTGTGGGTGACTAGTAGTGTTGATTACATCTTGTAGTTGATTACTATATGGTTTATTTGGTGGAAAATTATATGTTCAGATCCATTATGCTATTTAATACCCCTCTGATCTTGAGCATGTTTACCATTTGTGAGTAGTGTCTTTCGTTCTTGAGGTCACGGGAGAAATCATGTTGCAAGTAATCATGTGAACTTGATATGTGTTCGATATTTTGATGATATGTATGTTGTCATTCTCTTAGTGGTGTCATGTGAACGTCGACTACATGACACTTCACCATATTTGGGCCTAAGGGAATGCATTGTGGAGTAGTTATTAGATGGTGGGTTGCGAGAGTGACAGAAGCTTAAACCCCAGTTTATGCGCTATTCTGTAAGGGATTGATTGGATCCAAAAGTTTAATGCTATGGTTAGAATTTATTCTTAATACTTTTCTCGTAGTTGCAGATGCTTGCGAGAGGGTTAATCATAAGTAGGAGGTTTGTTCAAGTAATAACATCACCTAAGCACCGGTCCACCCAGATATCAAATTATCAAAGTACCGAACACGAATTAAGCCAACATGATGGAAGTGACCAGATGAAATTCCCGTGTACCCTCAAGAACACTTTGATTATCATAAGAAACCATTTTGTCCAGTGCTTTGACTCAAAAGGCTTGGGTTACCTTGCTGCACTTATGTTACTACTATTGTTACTTGCTCGTTACAAATTATCTTGCTATCAAACTACTCTGCTACTTACAATTTTAGCACTTGCAGACATTACCTTGCTGAAAACCACTTGTCATTTCCTTGTGCTCCTCATTGGGTTCAACACTCTTACTTATCAAAAAGGCTACAATTGACCCCATATACTTTTGGGTCATCAAGGCTATTTTCTGGCGCTGTTGCCGGGAAGTGAAGCACTCTTCGTAAGTGGAAATTAGTAAGGAAACATTATTACTACGTGCTGAAATTTATTGTCACTTGCTACTATGGAAAACAATCTTTTGAGGGGTTTGTTCGGGGTATCTTCACTGAAGGAAATATGCCCTAGAGGCAATAATAAAGTTATTATTTATTTCCTTATATCATGATAAATGTTTATTATTCGTGCTAGAACTGTATTAACCGGAAACATAATACATGTGTGAATACATAGACAAACATAGTGTCACTAGTATGCCTCTACTTGACTAGCTCGTTAATCAAAGATGGTTAAGTTTCCTAACCGTAGACATGAGTTGTCATTTGATTAACAGGATCACATCATTAGGAGAATGATGTGATTGACTTGACCCATTCCGTTAGCTTAGCACTTGATCGTTTAGTATGTTGCTATTGCTTTCTTCATGACTTATACATGTTCCTACAACTATGAGATTATGCAACTCCCGAATACCAGAGGAACACTTTGTGTGCTACCAAACGTCACAACATAACTGGGTGATTATAAAGGTGCTCTACAGGTGTCTCCGAAGGTACTTGTCGAGTTGGCGTATTTCGAGATTAGGATTTGTCACTCCGATTGTCGGAGAGGTATCTCTGGGCCCTCTCAGTAATGCACATCACTATAAGCCTTGCAAGCAATGTGACTAATGAGTTAGTTGCGGGATGATGCATTACATAACGAGTAAAGAGACTTGCCTATAACGAGATTGAACTAGGTATTGAGATACCGACGATCGAATCTCGGGCAAGTAACATACCGATGACAAAGGGAACAACGTATGTATTTATGCGGTTTGACCGATAAAGATCTTCGTAGAATATGTAGGAGCCAATATGAGCATCCAGGTTCCACTATTGGTTATTGACCGGAGACGTGTCTCGGTCATGTCTACATAGTTCTTGAGCCCGTAGGGTCCGCACGCTTAAAGTTTCAATGATGGTTATATTATGAGTTTATGAGTTTTGATGTACCGAAGGTTGTTCGGAGTCCCGGATGTGATCACGGACATGACGAGGAGTCTCGAAATGGTCGACATATGAAGATTGATATATTGGAAGCCTATATTTGGATATCGGAAGTGTTCCGGGTGAAATCGGAATTTTACCGGAGTACCGAGGGGTTACCGGAACCCCCCGGGGGCTTAATGGGCCATAGTGGGCCTTAGTGGAGAAGAGGAGAGGCGGCCAGGGCAGGGCCGCGCGCCCCTCCCCTAGTTCGAATAGGACAAGGAGAGGGGGGCGCCGCCCCCCTTTCCTTCCTCTCTCTCCCTCCTCTTTCCCCCTTCTCCTAATCCAACAAGGAAGGGAGGGAGTCCTACTCCCGGTGGGAGTATGACTCCTCCTGGCGCGCCTCCTCCTGGCCGGCCACACCTCCCCCTTGCTCCTTTATATACGGGGCAGGGGGCACCCTAGACACAACAACAACAACAGATCATTGATCTCTTAGCCGTGTGCGGTGCCCCCTCCACCATAGTCCTCCTTGATAATATTGTAGCGGTGCTTAGGCGAAGCCCTGCGACGGTAGAACATCATCATCATCATCACCACGCCGTCGTGCTGACAAAACTCTCCCTCGACACTCGGCTGGATCAGAGTTCGAGGGATGTCATCAAGCTGAACATGTGCTAGAACTCGGAGGTGTCATGTTTTTGGTGCTTGATCGGTCGGGCCGTGAAGACGTATGACTACATCAACCGCGTTGTTCTAACGCTTCCGCTTTCAATCTACGAGGGTACGTGGAAAACACTCTCCCCTCTCGTTTCTATGCATCACCATGATCTTGCATGTGCGTAGGATTTTTTTTGAAATTACTACATTCCCCAACAGTGGCATCTGAGCCTGGTTTTATGCGTAGATGTTATATGCACGAGTAGAACACAAGTGAGTTGTGGGCGATACAAGTCATACTGCTTACCAACATGTCATACTTTGGTTTGGCAGTATTGTTGGATGAAGCGGCCCAGACCGACATTACGCGTACGCTTACGCGAGACTGGTTCTACCGACGTGCTTTGCACACAGGTGGCTGGCGGGTGTCTATTTCTCCAAATTTAGTTGAACCAAGTATGGCTATGCCCGGTCCTTGAGAAGGTTAAAACAACACTAACTTGACGAACTATCGTTGTGGTTTTGATGCGTAGGCAAGAACGGTTCTTGCTCAGCCCGTAGCAGCCACGTAAAACTTGCAACAACAAAGTAGAGGACGTCTAACTTGTTTTTGCAGGGCATGTTGTGATGTGATAAGGTTAAGACGTGATGCTATATTTTATTGTATGACATGATCATGTTTTGTAACCGAGTTATCGGCAACTGGCAGGAGCCATATGGTTGTCGCTTTATTGTATGCAATGCAATCGCCCTGTAATTGCTTTACTTTATCACTAAGTGGTAGCGATAGTCGTAGAAGCAATAGGTGGCGAAACGACAACGATTCTACGATGAAGATCAAGGTGTCGCGCCGGTGACGATGGTGATCAGGACGGTGCTTCAGAGATGGAGATCACAAGCACAAGATGATGATGGCCATATCATATCACTTATATTGATTGGATGTGATGTTTATCCTTTATGCATCTTATTTTGCTTTGATTGGCGGTAGCATTATAAGATGATCTCTCACTAAATTTCAAGGTATAAGTGTTCTCCATGAGTATGCACCGTTGCGAAAGTTTTTCATGCTGAGACACCACATGATGATCGGGTGTGATAGGCTCTACGTTCAAATACAACGGGTGCATAACAGTTGCACACGTAGAATACTCAGGTTAAACTTGACGAGCCTAGCATATACAGATATGGCCTCGGAACACTGAGACCGAAAGGTCGAGCGTGAATCATATAGTAGATATGATCAACATAGTGATGTTGACCATTGAAAACTACTCCATCTCACGTGATGATCGGACATGGTTTAGTTGATTTGGATCACGTGATCACTTAGATGATTAGAAGGATGTCTACCTAAGTGGGAGTTCTTTAGTAATATGATTAATTAAACTTAAATTTATCATGAACTTAGTACCTGATAGTATTTTGCTTGTCTATGTTTGTTGTAGATAGATGGCTCATGCTGTTGTTCCGTTGAATTTTAGTGCGTTCCTTGAGAAAGCTAAGTTGAAAGATGATGGTAGCAATTACACGGACTGGGTCCATAACTTGAGGATTATCCTCATTGCTGCACAGAAGAATTACGTCCTAGAAGCACCGCTGGGTGCCAGGCCTGCTGCAGATGCAACTGACGATGTTAAGAACGTCTGGTAGAGCAAAGCTGATGACTAATCGATAGTTCAGTGTGCCATGCTTTACGGCTCAGAACCGGGACTTCAATGACGTTTTGAACGTCATGGAGCATATGAGATGTTCCAAGAGTTGAAGTTAATATTTCAAGCAAATGGCCGGATTGAGAGATATGAAGTCTCCAATAAGTTCTATAGCTGCAAGATGGAAGAGAATAGTTCTATCAGTGAACATATACTCAAAATGTCTGGGTATAATAATCACTTGATTCAACTGGGAGTTAATCTTCCTGATGATAGTGTCATTGACATAATTCTTCAATCAATGCCACCAAGCTACAAGAGCTTCGTGATGAACTATAATATGCAAGGGATGGACAAGACTATTCCCGAGCTCTTCGCAATGCTAAAGGTTGTAGAGGTAGAAATCAAAAAGGCGCATCAAGTGTTGATGGTCAATAAGACCACCAGTTTCAAGAAAAAGGGTAAAGGGAAGAAGAAGGGGAACTTCAAGAAGAACGGCAAACAAGTCGCTGCTCAAGAGAAGAAACCCAAATCTGGACCTAAGCCTGAGACTGAGTGCTTCTATTGCAAGCAGACTGGTCACTGGAAGTGGAACTGCCCCAAGTATTTGGTGGATAAGAAGGATGGCAAGGTGAACAAAGGTATATGTGATATACATTTTATTGATGTGTACCTTACTAATGCTCGCAGTAGCACCTGGGTATTTGATACTGGTTCTGTTGCTAATATTTGCAACTCGAAACAGGGACTACGGATTAAGCGAAGATTGGCTAAGGACGAGGTGACGATGCGCGTGGGAAATGGTTCCAAAGTTGATGTGATCGTGGTCGGCATGCTACCTCTACATCTACCTTCGGGATTAGTTTTAGACCTGAATAATTGTTATTTGGTGCCAGCGTTGAGCATGAACATTATATCTGGATCTTGTTTGATGCGATATGGTTATTCATTTAAATCAGAGAATAATGGTTGTTCTATTTATATGAGTAATATCTTTTATGGTCATGCACCCTTGAAGAGTGGTCTATTTTTATTAAATCTCAATAGTAGTGATACACATATTCATAATGTTGAAGCCAAAAGATGCAGAGTTGATAATGATAGTGCAACTTATTTGTGGCACTGCTGTTTGGGTCATATTGGTGTAAAGCGCATGAAGAAACTCCATACTGATGGACTTCTAGAATCACTTGATTATGAATCACTTGGTACTTGTGAACCGTGCCTCATGGGCAAGATGACTAAAACGCCGTTCTCCGGAACTATGGAGTGAGCAACTGATTTGTTGGAAATCATACATACTGATGTGTGTGGTCCAATGAATATTGAGGCTCGCGGCGGGTATCGTTATTTTCTCACCTTCACAGATGATTTGAGTAGACATGGCTATATCTACTTAATGAAACACAAGTCTGAAACATTTGAAAAGTTCAAAGAATTTTAGAGTGAAGTGGAAAATCATCATAACAAGAAAATAAAGTTTCTACGATCTGATCGTGGAGGAGAATATTTGAGTTACGAGTTTGGTTTACATTTGAAACAATGCGGAATAGTTTCGCAACTCACGCCACCCGGAACACCACAACGTAATGGTGTGTCCGAACGTCGTAATTGTACTTTACTAGATATGGTGCGATCTATGATGTCTCTTACTGATTTACCGCTACCGTTTTGGGGTTATGCTTTAGAGACGGCTGCATTCACGTTAAATAGGGCAGCATCAAAATCCGTTGAGACGACGCCTTATGAACTGTGGTTTGGCAAGAAACCAAAGTTGTCGTTTCTTAAAGTTTGGGGCTGCAATGCTTATGTTAAGAAACTTCTACCAGATAAGCTCGAACCCAAATCGGAGAAATGTGTCTTCATAGGCTACCCAAAAGAGACTATTGGGTACACCTTCTATCACAGATCTGAAGGCAAGACTTTTGTTGCTAAATTTGGATCCTTTCTAGAGAAGGAGTTTCTCTCGAAAGAAGTGGGTGGGAGGAAAGTAGAACTTGATGAGGTAACTATACCCGCTCCCTTATTGGAAAATAGTTCATCACAGAAACCGGTTCCTGTGATGACTACACCAATCAGTGAGGAAGCTAATAATATTGATCATGAAACTCCAGATCAAGTTACTACAGAACCTCTTAGGTCAACCAGAGTAAGATCTGCTCCAGAGTGGTACGGTAATCCTATTCTGGAAGTCATGTTACTTGACCATGGCGAACCTACGAGTTATGAGGAAGCGATGATGAACGCAGATTCCGCAAAATGGCTTGAGGCCATGAAATCTGAGATGGGATCCATGTATGAGAACAAAGTATGGACTTTGGTTGACTTGCCCGATGATCGGCAAGCCATCGAGAATAAATGGATCTTCAAGAAGAAGACTGACGCTGATGGTAATGTAACTGTCTACAAAGCTCGACTTGTTGTGAAAGGTTTTCAACAAGTTCAAGGAGTTGACTACGATGAGACTTTCTCACCCGTAGCGATGCTTAAGTCTGTCCGAATCATGTTAGCAATTGCCGCATTTTATGATTATGAAATATGGCAAATGGATGTCAAAACTGCATTCCTAAATGGATTTCTGGAAGAAGAGTTGTATATGATGCAACCAGAAGGTTTTGTCGATCCAAAAGGTGCTAACAAAGCGTGCAAGCTCCAGCGATCCATTTATGGATTGGTGCAAGCCTCTCGGAGTTGGATTAAACGCTTTGATAGTGTGATCAAAGCATATGGTTTTATACAGACTTTTGGAGAAGCCTGTATTTACAAGAAAGTGAGTGGGAGCTCTGTAGCATTTATGATATTATATGTAGACGACATATTGTTAATTGTAAATGATATAGAATTTCTGGATAGCATAAAAGGATACTTGAATAAAAGTTTTTCAATGAAAGACCTCGGTGAAGCTGCTTACATATTAGGCATCAAGATCTACAGAGATAGATCAAGACACTTAATTGGACTTTCACAAAGCACATACCTTGATAAAGTTTTGAAAAAGTTCAAAATGGATCAAGAAAAGAAAGGGTTCTTGCCTGTATTACAGGGTGTGAAGTTGAGTCAGACTCAATGCCCGACCACAACAGAAGATAGAGAGAAAATGAAAGATGTTCCCTATGCTTCAGCCATAGGCTCTATCATGTATGCAATGCTATGTACCAGACCTGATGTATGCTTAGCAATAAGTTTAGCAGGGAGATACCAAAGTAATCCAGGAGTGGATCAGTGGACAGCGGTCAAGAATATCCTGAAATACCTGAAAAAGACTAAGGATATGTTTCTCGTTTATAGGTGTGACAAAGAGCTAGTCGTAAATGGTTACGTCAATGCAAGCTTTGACACTGATCCAGACGATTCTAAATTGCAAACCAGATACATGTTTATATTGAACGGTGGAGCTGTCAGTTGGTGCAGTTCTAAACAAAGTGTCGTGGCGGGATCTACATGCGAAGCGGAGTACATAGCTGCTTTCGAAGCAGCAAATGAAGGACTCTGGATGAAGGAGTTCATATCCGATCTACGTGTCATACCTAGTGCAGCGGACTAATGAAGATCTTCTGTGACAATACTGGTGCAATTGCCTTGGCAAAGGAATCCAGATTTCACAAGAGGACCAAGCACATCAAGAGACGCTTCAATTCTATTCGGGACCAAGTCCAAGTGGGAGACATAGAGATTTGCAAGATACATACGAATCTGAATGTTACAGACCCATTGACTAAGCCTCTTCCACGAGCAAAACATGATCAGCACCAAGGCTCCATGGGTGTTAGAATCATTACTGTGTAATCTAGATTATTGACTCTAGTGCAAGTGGGAGACTGAAGGAAATATGCCCTAGAGGCAATAATAAAGTTATTATTTATTTCCTTATATCATGATAAATGTTTATTATTCATGCTAGAATTGTATTAACCGGAAACATAATACATGTGTGAATAGATAGACAAACATAGTGTCACTAGTATGCCTCTACTTGACTAGATCGTTAATCAAAGATGGTTAAGTTTCCTAATCATAGACATGAGTTGTCATTTGATTAACGGGATCACATCATTAGGAGAATGATGTGATTGACTTGACCCATTCCGTTAGCTTAGCACTTGATCGTTTAGTATGTTGCTATTGCTTTCTTCATGACTTATACATGTTCCTGCAACTATGAGATTATGCAACCCCCGTTTACCGGAGGAACACTTTGTGTGATACCAAACGTCACAACGTAACTGGGTGATTATAAAGGTGCCCTACAGGTGTCTCCGAAGGTACTTGTTGAGTTAGCGTATTTTGAATTAGGATTTGTCACTCTGATTGTCGGAGAGGTATCTCTGGGCCCTCTCAGTAATGCACATCACTATAAGCCTTTCAAGCAATGTGACTAATGAGTTAGTTGCAGGATGATGCATTACGTAACGAGTAAAGAGACTTGCCGGTAACGAGATTGAACTAGGTATTGAGATACCGACGATTGAATCTCGGGCAAGTAATATACCGATGACAAAGGGAACAACGTATGTTGTTATGCAGTTTGACCGATAAAGATCTTCGTAGAATATGTAGGAGCCAATACGAGAATCCAAGTTCCGCTATTGGTTATTGATTGGAGACGTGTCTCGGTCATGTCTACATAGTTATCGAACCCGTAGGTCTGCATGCTTAAAGTTTCAATGACGATTATATTATGAGTTTATGAGTTTTGATGTACTGAAGGTTGTTCGGAGTCCCAGATGTGATCACGGACATGACGAGGAGTCTCTAAGTGGCCGACATATGAAGATTGATATATTGGAAACCTATATTTGGATATCGGAAGTGTTCTCGGTGAAATCGGGATTTTACCGGAGTACCGAGGGGTTACCGGAACCCCCCGGGGGCTTAATGGGCCATAGTGGGCCTTAGTGGAGAAGAGCAGAGGCGGCCAGGGCAGGGCCGCGCGCCCTCTCCCTAGTCCGAATAGGAAAAGGAGAGGGGGCGGCGCCCCCTTTACTTCCTCTCTCTCCCTCCTCTTTCCCCCTTCTCCTAATCCAACAAGGAAGGGAGGGAGTCCTACTCCCGGTGGGAGTAGGACTCCTCTTGGCGCGCCTCCTCCTGGCCGACCGCACCTTCCCCCGTTGCTCCTTTATATACGGGGGCAGGGGGGCACCCTAGACACAATAACAACAACAGATCATTGATCTCTTAGCTGTGTGCGGTGCCCCCCTCCACCATGGTCCTCCTCGATAATATTGTAGCAGTGCTTAGGCGAAGCCCTGCGACGGTAGAAAATCATCCTCATCACCACGCCGTCGTGCTGACATAACTCTCCCTCGACACTCGGCTGGATCGGAGTTCGAGGGACGTCATCGAGCTGAACGTGTGCTAGAACTCGGAGGTGCCGTCTTTTCGGTGCTTGATCGGTCGGGCCGTGAAGACGTACGACTACATCAACTGCGTTCTTCTTATGCTTCCGCTTTCGGTCTACGAGGGTACGTGGATAACACTCTCCCCTCTTGTTGCTATGCATCACCATGATCTTGCGTGTGTGTAGGATTTTTTTTGAAATTACTATGTTCCCCAACATTCACCTCGATCGGAACCACAATTAGTTTCCCCTCAACCTACTGCACCTACTGAAAATGTTGAATATGAAATTCCTTTGGGTATGTTAGAACAACTGCTAGCTAATCCTTATGCAGGAGATGGAACCGAACATCCTGATATGCACTTGATATATGTGGATGAAATTTGTGGATTGTTTAAGATTGTAGGTTTGCCCGGAGATGAAGCTAAGAAGAAGGTTTTCCCTTTATCTTCGAAGAGAAAAGCATTGACATGGTATAGGCTATGCGATGATATTGGATCTTGGAACTGGAACCGCATGAAATTGGAATTTCATCAAAAAAATTATCCTATGCATCTAGTTCATCGTGATCGGAATTATATATACAATTTTTGGCCTCATGATGGAGAAAGTATCGCTCTAGCTCGGGGGAGGCTTAAGTCAATGTTATGTTCATGCCCCAATCATGTTCTCTCAAGAGAAATTATTATCCAGAATTTTTATGCTCGGCTTTCTCGTAATGATCAAACCATGCTCGATACTTCTTGTACTGGTTCCTTTATGAAGAAGACTATTGAATTCCGGTGGGATCTTTTAGAAAGAATTAAACACAACTCTGAAGATTGGGAACTCGACTAAGGTAAAGAGTCTGGTATTAAACCTAAGTTTGATTGTGTTAATCTTTTATGAATACCGGTGCTTTTCAAAAGTTTAGCACTAAATATGGAATTGACTCTGAGATAGTAGCTTCCTTTTGTGAATCTTTTGCTACTCATGTTGATCTCCCTAAGGAGAAGTGGTTTAAATATCACCCACCAATTAAAGAACCGGTAAAAGCTAAAGAAGAAACTATCATTTACAATGTTGATCCAGTTGTTCCCACTGCTTATATTGAAAAACCACCTTTTCCTGTTAGGATGAAGGAACATGCTAAAGCTTCAACTATGGCTAACAAAAGTTATGTTAGAACACCCAAACCATCTGAACAAATCAGAGTTGAACCTAGTATTGCTATGGTTAAAGATCTCTTAGTTGATAATATTGATGGGCATGTTATTTACTTCTGTGGTGAAGCTTTTAGAATTGCAAACCTGAAGGAAAAGATAAACATAGACCAGTTGTTGGCATGCCTGTTGTCTCAGTTAAGATAGGAGATCACTGTTATCATGGGTTATGTGACCTAGGTGCTAGTGTGAGTGCTATTCCTTTCTCCTTATATCAATAAATTAAAGATGAAATAGCACCTGCTGAAATAGAAGGCATAGATGTCACTATTAAACTTGCTAATAGAGATACTATAGCACCAATTGGGATTCTTAGAGATGTTGAAGTCTTGTGTGGGAAAATAAAATACCCTACTGATTTTCTTGTTCTTAGCTCCCCACAAGATGACTTTTGTCCCATTATTTTTGGTAGATCTTTCTTGAACACCGTCAATGCTAAAATATATTATGAGAAACAAACTATCAGTGTTAGCTTTGGTGATGAATCTCATGAATTTAATTTTTTAGTAGACAACCTCATAAGAATGATTTGCCTAGTAAGGATGAGATTATTGGTCTTGCTTCTATTGCTATGCCTCCTACTGATCCTTTGGAACAATATTTTCTAGACCATGAAAATGATTTGCATATGCATGAAAGGAATGAAATAGATAGAATCTTTTTCGAACAACAACCTCTGCTTAAACACAATTTGCCTATTGAAACTCTAGGAGGTCCTCCTTCACCTAAAGGTGATCCTGTGTTTGAATTAAAACAATTGCCAGACACTTTGAAATATGCTTATCTTGATGAGAAAATGATATATCATGTTATTATTAGTGCTAACCTTTCAGAACATGAAGAAGAAAGATTATTGAAAGTTTTAAGGAAGCACAGGGCTGCTATTGGATATTCTCTTGATGATCTTAAGGGCATTAGTCCCACTCTATGTCAGCACAAGATTAATATGAAACCTGATGCCAAACCCGTTGTTGATCACCAATGTCAGTTAAATCCGAAGATGAAAGAAGTTGTAAGAACTGTCGGCGTTCTGGATACGGGGGTACCCAGACTTGCCTGCCTGTGGCCCACGGCGTGGCTCCATCGACGGCCTGGTATGGCCCAGTTTCAACATCAACAACTCAAGACCCTCGTGAGGGGCCAAGCCTCGTGAGGTGAATGACACAAAGACCTCCAAAGGGATCGGCCTCCTTAGGCTGGCTCCCGAGGAGCGGAGATTTCTTTGCAAGGCTCACCTCACGAGGTCCGACTGACGTGAGCCATGACACCCAAGGCCAGGCGGGCGCCAGCGGGTGCAGAGTACCAGTTTCCTCTTTGGTGCAAAGTAGGCAAGCAGTAGGCGCGGAGTCCCGAGGAATCAACCAAAGGTTTCCATTCCCGTGCAACAAGACCAAGACCTCCAGGACGGCAGGACGAAGGTCATCGCCGAGCCCACCGCAGCGTCATGACCAGAGGCTTTTGCAGGCAAAGACCACTTTAGTCGGGATAGGATGTACTTGTTGTCTCCCTTTTTGGCCGCTGTGGGATCCCTTCCCGCCTACATTTGGGAAGAGGACCAAGGCCACTATAAATAGGACCTAGCCACCACCATGGAGAAGGGAGGCCGATCGGATCCATTCCACCCTCACCAGCTCACCAGCTCACTTGAGCCCAAGAACATGCCTCCTGAGGCTGTTCTCCACTATACTAGTTCTTCCTCAGGCCCTCGAGGCAAATCCACCACAAAGCAGGAGTAGGGTTTTACACCGCAAGGTGGCCCGAACTTGGGTAAACTGCTATGTCTTTCTTTCCCTTCGAGCTCGTTGTGTTAGGCTATGAGATTAGCGAGTCAGCAGACTGTGTAGGTTGAGATCTCCGCACGCACCCTAGAGTTTGAATCTCTCAAGGGTTTGCGGAATTCGAACTCTGACATTTGGCACGCCAGGTAGGGGTGCGTCGAAGATCCGCCGCTTCATCCGCCGCACTCCGCCACCGCTCCGGTGGCAGGCGCTCCTCCGTCGACTCGGCCGTCGCACACCTTTGGGGGAGCCATGGGCCTCCGTGCTTTCACCCCCGCCTTGCGGCGGGTGCAGTGGCCACCCAAGTTCAGGCCGGAGATGCCGCCCCGCTACGATGGCGCGGTAGATCCAGGTGGCTTCCTCCAAGCGTACGAGGAGGCAATTTGGGAAGCCGGCGGGGACGACAAGGTCATGGTAAACTGGCTCCCCATGGCCCTCGTGGGCGTGCCACGCGCTTGGCTGCTCAGCTGGCCAGAGTCTTATGTGTCTTCCTGGGAGGAGCTGCGCGGCTTCTTCATCACACACTTCACGGCACTGTCACCTCCCGTCATCGCAGCTCTCCTGGGTGGCTCGCAGGCGCCACCCTCAGACCGCCACATCAAGCAGTTCTACCGCTAGGTGAGTGCCTCCCAAGTGCAGCTGGGGGCTCCCCCGGGCTAGGCGGCGCCCTAGGCCGACCTCACCTTCATCCCAGAAGATCACTCTGCTACCACGGCGGGTGCAGGCACGCTCCCGATGCTCTGCACCTCCACCATCTGCAACATGGCGGTCACCAAGACCCTCATCGACGGCGGAGCCGGCCTAAATGTGCTCTCCGTGGAGGCATTTGGTTTGCTCCACATGCCCCATGGCTGACTCCGCCCCACCAAGCCCTCCTTGGGGGCCGACAACGTCTCTACCAGCCCCCTGGGGTAAATCCGCCTTCCCGTCACCTTCGGAACCCACAACAACTACCGCACCGAGCTCATCGACTTCGACATTGCCCGGATCGGCCTACCATACAATGCCATCCTTGGGTACCTAGCCCTACCCAAGTTCATGGCAGCAACTCATCCAACCTACAACCTCATGAAGATGCCAGGTAGCAGCGGTGTCCTCACGGTAGCAGGGGATACCAAGGACACACTACTGGCCCGTAAGCTCCCTTCAGGCCTGCGGCGCCCGCGCAGTCATGCGAGAAAGGGGTCCTGTCGGGGATATACCCCGCGGTATAAACCACCGGATGTATGACCCAGCTAGAGTTTGGCGATTCACCGGTGACCCACTTGGAACTGGCGATTTAAGATTCATTGGTAATCCGGCAGGCCGGTTAGAGGAGCGACAAGACCCGGTGGCCCAACGGGCAGTTTATGGAAAGCCGGATCACGCTATGGTGGGCCGGTTTATGAGGAAAGCACAAGGAATATTTTTCTACAAAGGAAGCAAGAGTAGGACTCCATTTGTAATAGAGTAATCCTAATCCTACTAGGACTAGTCATGTAACCCGCCCCTTCAACATATATAAGGAGGGGCAGGGCTCCCCAAAGAGGGACAAGAAAGCAAGAGAAACAATCTTAGGGCTAGACACAACTAGGAGAGCCGGTTTACGATGACTCCCGCGTGATGATAATGAGATATAGCCTCAAACAACATGTAGGGCTATTACCGGATGATGTTTCCCGGGGCCCGAAGCTGTCTAAATCTTTGCCTTGCGTGTTGCATCTCTCGATTCCGCTCAACCCCTCTCAAGCTACCACATAGATGCGTTGGCCTCACGGTCCTCACACTAGGACATCTGACGTGTTAATTCCACGATAGTTGGCGCCCACCGTGGGGCTCGTGCACGGTGGTATCGAGTTCTTGGAGGGAAGGATCTCTCCCAGGGATCGAGAAGTTTGTGATTTTTCGGATAAAGAAGAGCCGGGTTGAAAAGATCTACGCCAACTTCAAAGTTTATAAAATATGAGGTCTGAGAAAATTAATATCTGTGTGCGCCGTCACATGCAAGCAGGCGATCAGTCGTGGCCGGATCACTTTTTCCTTCTTCGCCGCAAGAAAGCCAAGTGCAAAGGGGGTTTTCATGTGTACGGATCAAAGTCATAAAATTATGGTTGCTTTGTCTGATTCGCCAAGTCGCTGCTACCGTGTACAGGAGTCATCGAGACCGTCACCAGAAGACAAATCGGTTTTTCCTTTTGTCAACATTGGTTGCTACATGCCCATAAGGAATCTACCAGGAAGGAAAAGCTACTACGTGAGTTCAACAAGTGAATACCAAGGAAAGAAGAGATCGGTCAGAGGCAAACTATCACCGCACGTCTTACAAAGCCTTGGTCAATACGGATTCAGTTTTGGTCTCTGAGCCGCTATCGCCGGACGGGCCTCCGACGGTCGCTCGGGCGCGGCCCCCGCTGCACCGGTGCTTCAACCTGCCGCCGGCTCAGCCGACCTTTCTGCTTCTGCTTGAGCCGCCCGTTTTCAGCTGCAGCGGGAGAGTCACCGCACGGCCGCGCCGCCAAGTCATCGTCGCCGTCGCGTACTTTTTTTCCTTGAGCTGCCAGGGACTTGTTCCTGCCTTACCCGAGCTTCAAGCTGCCGCCGCCCAGGCCGCCCTTTGCTGTAGCACGCCAAACCTGGACTTCGTTTCCGCCTTGAAATGCCCTGAGCAGCAGCTCCGTTGACCCGTCGACGCTGGCCGGCTGTGCCCACTCGCCTCTGCTCAACTGTGCCGTCGGACCTTGCCATGCCTGAATCGCCTCACTTGTTTCCTCCACGGGAAGAAAAAGCAATTCATCCACCAAGGATTAGTCAAGTGCTCACGTCAAAGATCAATTAAGGTCTTCAGAGATGGTTGTATTTATAATGGAGCTATCGTCTCAAAACTGCTAGCAAAAGCAAGCAAAAATCAACTACTATATTATTATGGCGGTCAAACCAATCATTGGGATTGATAGAATGTATTCAGAAGAAACCCAGAGGCTGGGCGCAAGTCACTGGACCAAGCACATGCACAGTCCAAGAACAAAATGTGCCTATCCAGTATGAGCGCCTCAGATGTAAAAGTACCAGGTGATATTGGTCTGGTCTATTTTAGCGCATATTAATTTCTTCAAAAAACAAACTACTCTGGTATGTGTGTTTTAAATGCAGGATAATTATCCGTCACAAAAGTGCTATGGATATGGAGCGCGGGTCAGCATTACTCTGCACTGGTGTTCATCCGTGTCATGCTGCTCGACGGACACACATATAAATGGCCGCTCCTGTTGTTGAGTCTACATCAATGCCGTGTCTGATCTACATCGACTCGCCCGTCCACCTTCGCCGCTGGTTTACGCGCGAAGGACAACTTGCTCGTCCGCACCGGCTTACAACGCCACGGACGACTCGCCCGTCTTCTCTCGCAGCCGGTTCACACGTCCACGCTGGTTTACAACAAGGAGAACAACTTGCTTGTCCGCACCGGCATACAACGCCGTAGCCTGGTCTACATCAACACAAAGGGCCGCACCTGTCTGCATGAGTTATTTATTGAGTATGAGCACGTCAACAACTTGGGTAGCCCGGTTTTCTTTCAACAAAATGGAGGCAAATTATCATATACTATCAACCGCCGTCTACACTAGGTGGTTCAATGGGCAGGCGCACACATCGCCGCCACTACAGTTTAGTTAACTTCAATCGCCAGTTGGAAGGAACCATTGGCCGAGTTGCTGACACGACTTATAGGGGATCATTTATAACCCGCCGCAGTCACCTCAACCTTCTGTGGATTTACATCGCGTTATCAGCACCAATGATATATACCTTCTGCTATGGTCAAGTACGAAGAGTCTCAAGACAACTCCTTGAGTCATCTTAAGACTCGGGGGCTACGATGATATCACTCAGCAAGTCTTGCCAGTTTCAGCAAATTCAAGTGCCCCAGGATGTTGAAGGGAAAGATAACCCGGTCCCGGAGGCTACTATTATATGGATGAAAATTTAAAGGCCGTCAGAAAGTTTCCGGTTCAAAATCCGGTTCAAAGGAAGTCAGTCTCACTGAAGCTTTCAAATATCCGTTTTACAATATGGTTAAAGAGAAATCTATTCTCCCACAAAGCTCTGAAGCTCTCAATTCCAGTTTAAGAATTTCCGGTTCAAAAAAGGAATGAACTTCTCGCAAGTTCGAGTTTAAAGGCCATCAGAAAATTTCTGGCTAAAAAAGAAGATTCCAGTTCAAAATCCGGTTCAAGGGAAAGATGTCTCCCATAAAGCTTTGAAGCTCTCAATATCCTGTTCAAAATCCCGGTTCAAGAAGAATTTATCTCTTGCAAAAAGTTAAAGGTTGCCGAAGAGGACCTGTTGCCATGATGTGCGGTTCAAACATGGGTATCCTGCCTTATTGGCTTATCATCTTCATATGATCACTTGGGGCTTCCTGTTCAGACATAGGTGTGTTCACCAAAGAGAACATAGCGTTACTACCCTCTTGATGCAGCTATCAAGCCAATATTATCATAAGGGCCCAAAGAGAGTTTGTCGCACAGCACAACTCAAACATAGGCACCCGACGAGCACATCTTAAAAATATAGCAAATGGGGGCTTCAGCTGACAAAGCGGAGTCTTGTACATTAATCCGGCTATCACGCCACAACAAAGCTTGGGAGCTTCACACCCAAGGGGCCAAAGAGAGTATTGTTGCTAAAAGCACAACTAAAACATAGGCACCCATTGAGCACAGCTCACAAAGTTACTTGGGGGCTCTTTGTGCAAAGTAACAAAGAGTTTGAAAGGACCCTTGTAATTGGGTATCGACCCATGGCTTGGAAGCCTGGTGTATTCACCTAAAACCCTGGGTTAACCTGCCTTCATCAAGTAAGCCACTCCTATCCAGGTAATCCTGGCATGACCCGCCGAACGTTTGACAAGTTACTTTTATATAGACCCTGAACTTGTCAAAGTTAAAACGACGATTGGTTAGTTGGAGGCCCATCTTAAAGGGCTTTGTCAAATGGTTTAACTCAGCAGCCTGGCAGCCCACCAAAAGCCTCGAATTTGGGCCTGGCAGCCCTCGAAAAGTCTCGACTACAAGTTTTATTTGATTTTGTTTTTTTACAAATTTTATCTCTATTAATAAAGTTCTAAGTTAAACCAGTGTCTATTGACCCGGCCAGACCATATGTCATTACATCAACCCAGTGTTTCTTAACCCGGCATGGCTTACAGTTATCAGCTGTTAGCACATAATCCATTATGAACCGGCATCTCTTAATCCGGTCTGGCATTGACTATAAGTCGCCAGGATGATCATCCGGTGTTTTTTACAACCTGGCACGGTTTTATTACAAACCGGCAAAATATGAGGGGAGTTATCAGCACTCTAGATTTGGGTTATCACGCTTACTACAGAAAGTTGGTAAACCAACAATGTGATTCAATGTCACAGGTATGATATATTTCATATTTGATTATTCTTAAGTGCAGCCTTGGTTATAAACCCGGGTTATATGTTGGGCATTATGACCCGTCCGGCGGTAAATCGCCAGGACACTTTAAACTTGTTGTATGCAGAAACAGGTTGAATAAAGCATAAATACAAATCGCCGGTGTTTATTAACCCGGCCTGGCTTTGGACTATAAGTCGCCAGTATATATTTGGATTGCGCCATTGAAATCATGTGCTTATAAATCTTTGGGTATATTATTCAAATCTTTAATAGCCAACATGGCTAGATTTTTATTATGGTTATCAATAACCAATATTATGATTGAGGCTTTCAAAGTCGCTTCAGCGCAATGGCTATTATTTTATCAATGGATATGATTTATTCTACAATGGAGGGAATAGTCCCGAGTCGCTGCAGGCTTACGACCCGACACTTGGGGGCTACATTATTTAAGTTGAGATTACATCAAATATACAATCCTCATGTCGCTGCAAGCATGCACCATGACACTTGGGGGCTAATGCAAAGTCATTGTTTGCTCACCTTATTGAAGACCCGACTGAAAGTGCAATCATGCCCTTAATCATATTTTGATGTTGATGACAACACATATGCTCGGGACTAATCATGTTTATCAAGTATATCTCAGGATTATGTTCCAAAGACCGTGTGCATGGATCATGACTAGGGACAAAAGCATATAACTCAAGAATGGAGATACAAGATGTTGACTTCATTTATGGTTTGTTCTTGAGTATAGGGATCCCGCACTATTAAGAGGGGATCGATGGATCTGTGAAAAACTTGCTCAAAAGTTGCTATCTATATACCTTGCCTTCGGACGTCCGGTGTTCTACGGACGTCCGGTCCTTCCTGATTGCCCGGACATCCGGACACTTCCGGACGTCCGACACTCCCACAACAGAAACATTTTTACGGATGTCCGAAACCCTCGGGACGTCCGACACTTTCACATCAGAAGCATTCTTACGGATGTCCGGCCCCGCTCGGATGTCCATATCCTGTACACTAGATTGTGTGTCACGCTTTTCACAGCGGCCGGTCGTCTGATGACTATCGGACGTCCGGACCCGTTTGGGTCTCCGGTCGTTCGACATTCTCCGGACGTCCGGCCATCCTGTACCCCAAAACGGCCACTTTTTCCCACCACCTATATATACTCCCTTCCCTTCCACGGGAGAGGGTGGACCATTCACTTTGAGCCTCACAAGAACACTCCTCACTCTCTCTCTCATTCATCCATACTAAATCCTAGATTCCAAGTGTTCTAGGAGCATTTTGAGAGAAGTTCTCCAATCAAGTGATAGATCCACTTCTTCCCCTTCTTTGCACCAAAGGAATTCGTGACTTGAGCAAGTTTTGAGCATTTCCCCATCGTTCTTGTTACTCTTGGAGGTTGGAGACTCCTAGGCGGTAGGAGTCTTCCGGAGAGGAATCGAACTTTGTGATTACCCTTGGAAAAGTTTGTGAGGGTTTGGAGACCACCCCAAGGTCTACCACTAGTGGTTGAGAAACGCCTCCATGGTGTTGTCTCAAAGGGAGAATAGGGTGAGCCTTCGTGGCGTTGGTGTGCCTTCGTGGTAACATCCATCCCTCTAACGGTGACTAGCTCCCCTCCAAGGGAGTGAACATCGGCTTACATCCTCGTCTCCCGGAGTTGCGGTTATTCCTAACCTTAACTCTCTACTTGTGGTTACTTGTCTCTTTACACTTGCATACATTATATTGTGCTTGCTTACTTACGTGTTTGTGTTATTTGCTCAGTACCTTGTGCTCACGTGCAATTGTTGGGCTCATCTTTATATTCCGCATTATTGCCTAAAAATTGCCAAGTAATAATTAAAATTTGTAATTGGACCTATTCACCCCCCCTCTAGGTCCATCTCGATCCTTTCAATTGGTATCAGAGCCTCGTGCTCTATTCTTGTGGCTTAACCGCCCTAGAGCGAGATGAACCCAGATGGGACTCCCCTGGTTGTAGATCCTAAGGATAAAGGCGAGGCTTCTTCTGAAGTCAAGTCCTTTACGTCTCAGGATCTAGAACGGGCCCTTGCTAAGCAAAAAGAGGAGCATGATGCTTCTCTTGAGGCCTTGGTCCAACTGAGATTAGCCACGTTGTCCATGATGCTTGCACCACACTCAAGTGGTGTGAGTCCGAGCCCAACTGTGCCTATTTCATCACTTGGTCAACAACCTCCTAGCAATGAACACACCAGTGTTCCTTGGCTTTATGCAAGACCTCAGGTTGAGAAACCAAGATATAACCCTCACAAACTTTTCCGAGGGTAATCACAAAGTTCGATTCCTCTTCGGAAGACTCCTACCGCCTAGGAGTCTCCAACCTCCAAGAGTAACAAGAACAATGGGGAAATGCTCAAAACTTGCTCAAGTCACGAATTCCTTTGGTGCAAAGAAGGGGAAGAAGTGGATCTATCACTTGATTGGAGAACTTCTCTCAAAATGCTCCTAGAACACTTGGAATCTAGGATTTAGTATGGATGAATGAGAGAGAGAGAGAGGAGTGTTCTTGTGAGGCTCAAAGTGAATGGTCCACCCTCTCCCGTGGAAGGGAAGGGAGTATATATAGGTGGTGGGAAAAAGTGGTCGTTTGGGGGTACAGGATGTCCGGACGTCCGGAGAACGTCGGACGACCGGAGACCCAAACGGGTCCAGACGTCCGACAGTCATCGGATGACCGGCCGCTGTGAAAAGCGTGACACACAATCCAGTGTACAGGATACGGACGTTCGAGCGGGGCCGGACATCCGTAAGAATGCTTCTGATGTGAAAGTGTCGGACGTCCGGAGGGTTCCGAACATCCGTAAAAATGTTTCTGTTGTGGGAGTGTCGGACATCCGGAAGTGTCCGGACGTCCGGGCAATCACGAAGGACCGGACGTCCGTAGAACACCGGACGTCCGAAGGCAAGGTATATAGATAGCAACTTTTGAGCAAGTTTTTCGCAGATCCATCGATCCCCTCTTAATAGTGCGGGATCCCTATACTCAAGAACAAACCATAAATGAAGTCAACATCTTGTATCTCCATTCTTGAGTTATATGCTTTTGTCCCTAGTCATGATCCATGCACACGGTCTTTGGAACATAATCCTGAGATATACTTGATAAACATGATTAGTCCCGAGCATATGTGTTGTCATCAACATCAAAATATAATTAAGGGCATGATTGCACTTTCAATCTCCCCCTTTTTGGTAGTTGATGACAACTCATATGCATACTCATAATAGTAATCGGAAGTATTTGTTGTGGAGCTCAATAACGATAATAAGAATAAGTAGCGAGCGAGCTCCCCCTCAAAGTGATACCACAGATACTACTAAAAACAAAAATGATGAGGGCTCCCCCTCAAACTGATGCCACGATAATCAAGAGTTACACTTCATATAGATTCACCAAATCTCAGATTCAACAAACTCATAACCAACAAACTTATAACATAGCTCATAACATAGTTCAACAACTCATAACATAGTTCAACAAACTACTCATAACATAGGTTCGATTACATAATGAGCTAGAGTAATGCATATGGAGCCTACTCCCCCTTTGGCATCAAGTATCCAAAGAAAAGAACTAGGGGGAATGACATGACAGTATTAAAGATCATCCTCATCATCATCATCATGAACACCACTGCCACCAGCCTCGTCGAAGAAATCAGCCCACTCAGGACCGGAGGGAAAACCAAAATCAGAAGGGGGATCAGCAGGAAGACGCTCATCATCACTCACATCATATACGCCTGAGTCTCTCAGACGAGCCTTCAGAGCGTTCTTGGAAGTGACCATGCGAGTGACCACATCATGGTGTTGGGAGCAATGATAGGTGAACATCTTCATCATGGCTGAATGAGCCTTCCCAAGAAAACGAGCAATGCGCCCAAAGGGGGCATCACTGGAAGGAGGATGGGTAGCGTGAGAAGGAAAACTAGCGGCAGTGCGACTAGTAGTAGCAGGAGGAGGAGGAACATGGTCAGCCGCCATGTGAGGTGGGATGACCCATCGCTCATGTATATGAGTGCGTGCAATGGGAAAGGGAGCTACACTCTCGATAAATGCCTGAATAAAAGGTGCATGAGGGAAAGCCCGCTTGTGCTGGAAGCTAGCAAGGCTGATCTCATGGCAGAGAAAGTGTGGAACATTTATCTTCCCTTTAGGAGATGTGAAGAGGCAATGCATGAGATCAATGCAGTAGCTGCTGCAGGAGCCCTTGTCACCCATCTTAGGATAAATGGTGCGGATGGCACACTGATAAATGATATTGAATGGAAAACGCCAAATGGAGACTTGATTTAGACCCTTTTGTTTTTCAGTGCTAGACAAAGATGATATGGGTCTAAGGAGATCCGCACAGACCGCAATGCCTTTGGGCTTATGGTTGGGGTCATCCTAGTGGATTTTGAACCCAGTGTCGGGAAATCCAAGTGCGGTGACAAACTCAGCATAAGATGCTGTGAGTGCAGTGTCGGAGGTCATCCATGTGACAGTGTTATCAGGAGCAAAGTAACATGTGGCATAAAACTGATGGATGGCAGCATGGTTAAAATTGTTTTGAAAGGCGAATGGGGCAGCTAGGTTTGACGACTCAATGAGCTCAATGGCTCTCGGATATTTCTCCGGATGAGTGCGAATGTGCTCAAGATCAGTGCAAACATGAAGTGACAAGCCTTTAGGGATGACCATCGTGGTGAATATGTCGGCTTGGACATTTGTGCGAAAGCGACTATCCTGAGAATCCCTACCAACAGTAAATTGATCTACATCACGACACAATTTAAGATATGAAGATTTGGGGACCTCGTTGAAACGCTTAACATGACGGCCTAGTGATAGTGGAGGCTCAATGGAGATGTGACAGGCATCACCGTGGGGTTGCACCGGAGGAGGAGGAGGTTGAAAGGTTGGACGATGAGTGCCGGGCTTGGGGGCAGCGACGCGGACGCCAATCATCAGGGACGGATCCACCTCTTCAAGCTCATCCTCAAAATCTGACCCCTCCGAAGAGGAATCACTGGACGAGCTGGGAGGACGAGCGACACGTTTCCGAGGGCGATCTTCCTCCTGGGAGTCGTCGGAGCCACCGCGACGAGACGGACGAGTCGGCCCTCCGGCGACTTGCTTGCGTGCGGAGTGCTTGGATCGAGGCATCGTGACCTAAGGGAGACGAAAAGCACATGTCAACACCCCTCCATAGATCAGGGTGAATGCATGAGGAGGGGGGGGGAAGGTTTTGCCCTACCTTGCGAGGAAGAGCACGGAGGTGCCGAGCGACGTGCTGGAGCAGGGGGTCGACGGACTGGCCGGGGAGAGAAACTCCGAGCGGAACGGGCTGGATGGGCTGGACGGCGAGTCGCAGATCCGCGGTGGGGAGAAACCCCGACGAGGGGTACGGCGGCGGGCGGCTGCAGGGAGTGGACGCTCGACAGGAGCGGCGGTGGCGGCGAACCAAGTGGAGAGGATGGGGTTGGTTGACCAAAACCTACGGCGCGGTATATATAGACCCCAGTAAAAACGTACGGACGTCCGGAGCCTACGGACGACCGGAGGCATATATGCGTCCGGACGTCCGGGAAAGGCCGGACGACCGGAGCCTGGACCATCAGCAAATAGAGGATAACAGAGATGATTCTACGGATGTCCGACAGCTTCGGACGACCGGGCAGATTGTAACAGAAAGGTTTTTACGGACGTCCGGAGCTTCATTGTCTAGGCCAACATAAGGGAACCAGATTCGATTTTACGGACGTCCGGAGAGGCCGGACGACCGGACGAATGTAATCAGAGCAGAATATATGGACGTCCGGAAGCTTACGGACGTCCGACAGTGAAATACCACACGGATGTCCGGAACCTACGGACGTCCGACGCCAGAAGTTTGGACAGGAGGCAAGAATGCAAGTGCTGATCATGCTGAGGAGAAAGGGCATTTTCTCACAGTAAAACTTGTTTATGTAGTAACTCAGATCCTACCTTACTCAATCATAGCCCTAGACTACAAGTGGTGGCTAATGCCACAATGTCTGAGTAGACATGACATGACACAGAAAGACTTGAACTTTAAGTGCATAGTCACTACTCCATCATGTTAAAGCACCATAGGTCTAGACCCATGGATACTTTGAGAGTGTTGGTTCTTTTTATGTATTGAGTAGGGCGAGAACATTCATGAGTTGAATGTCTCCCCCTAAGTATATGCCTACATCATGACAAGACATTAGATTCATGCATGACTGGGTACTAGATTTCACATAATGTTGTCAAGCTCCAAGATACCAAGTTCACGCCTAAGTCGACAGAACCTTGCTTCATCTAGAGGTTTGGTGAAGATATCTGCTAGTTGAAAATCTGTACCAATGTGATCAATGTGAATATCACCCTTTTCAACATGATCTCTCAAGAAATGATACCTAATATCAATGTGTTTGGTGCGGAGATGATCTTTGGGGTTCTCAGCAATATTGATGGCACTTTCATTATCACACAGAAGAGGCACATTTCTATAGGTGATACCGTAATCCTTCAAAGTTTGCCTCATCCATAACAACTGAGTTGCACAACTAGCGGCAGCAATGTATTCAACTTCTGCGGTAGAGAGAGCAATACAATTTTGTTTCTTCAAGGACCAACTCACCAAGGATCGTCCAAGAAACTGACATCCACCGGATGTGGACTTACGATCCACTTTGTCTCCAGCACAATCCGCATCCGTGTACCCAATGAGATCAAACTTAGCATCCTTGGGGTACCAAAGGCCCAACTTTGGGGTGTGAACAAGGTATCTAAGAATATGCTTAACCGCCTTATGATGACTTTCCTTAGGGAAAGCTTGAAATCTAGCACACATGCATACACTGAACATGATGTCTGGTCTAGATGCACAAAGATAAAGCAATGAACCAATCATAGAGCGGTAAGTAGATGGGTCGAAAGGAGTACCATTTGTGTCTTTAGTGAGAGTGATTTTGGTTGGCATGGGTGTCTTGCATGGACTAGCATCAGACATACCAAACTTTTCTAGAATATCCTTGAGGTACTTTGCTTGAGATAAGAAAATTCCTTCTTGAAATTGTTGAATTTGAAATCCGAGAAAGAATTTCAAATCCGTATTGGGTGACATTTCAAAATTCTTGGTCATGGAATCCGCAAACTTCTTGCACAAATGAATGTTAGGAGAACCAAAAATGATGTCATCTACATAGATTTGGCATAGAATCAAATCACCCTTGTCCCTCTTAGTAAAAAGAGTGGGATCGATCACCCCTCTCACAAAACCATCATCGAGTAAAAACTTCTTCATGTAGAGGACCGTTAAGGAAAGCACTCTTCACATCCATTTGATGTAATGTAAAACCATTGAAAGCGACATAAGCAAGTAAAATGTGAATGGATTCAAGACGGGCAATGGGGGCAAAGGTCTCACCAAAGTCCAAACCTTCAACTTGTGAGTACCCTTGTGCCACTAACCTTGCCTTGTTTCGGATGATGACACCATTTTCATCTTGCTTGTTCTTGAAAATCCATTTTGTTCCAATGACGTTGTGCTCGGTGGACGGCCTCTTGACTAGTGACCACACTTGGTTGCGTTCAAAACTGTTCAACTCTTCTTGCGTAGCAACATGCCAATCGTTGTCCATCAAAGCCTCTTGTACCTTGAGTGGTTCAATACTAGACACAAACGAGAAGTGAGCACAAAAGTTTGTCAAATGTTTATGAGTGACTCTACCTTCCGAGATACCGGTGAGGATTTTGTCAACATCAACATGACCGGCCACTCGAGGCATGATGGAGGTGAGGGTTTCACGAGGTTCAACTTCATGTCCATCATCCACATCTTCAACATATGGATCATTCACGTGTGGAGGAAAATCTTCTTGTTCATGTTGCAGTTGTTGAGGTTTGTCATCCATGATTGGACTTTCTTGTTCTTGCTCTTGATGATGATCTTGTTCTTGATGGTTATCATTAAGTGAGACTTGATCAACCTCATCAACATGGGCTAAGGGTATAGGTTGAACAATAGGAACTTGTGTTGGTATGGATGTTGAGGTAGTTTGATGATGTGGAGACCTCCATCTTCTTCTTCATCATCATGAGGTTCTTGTTCCATAGGAAGAAGTGCACCAACACCCATGTTCAAAATGTCTTGAGAAGAATCTTCTTCACCTACATCACTTAGATCAACTCGCTCCCCATGGGAGCCATTAAATTCATCAAACACCACGTCACAAGTTTCTACAACACATCCATTGGATTTGTTGTAGACTCTATAGGCGTGAGAGTTTGATCCATAACCAACAAATATACCCTCAATTGTTTTGGATTGAAATTTTCCTAACCGTTCTCTTTTGTTGAGAATGAAACATTTGCACCCAAATACACGAAAGTACTTGACATTTGGCTTGTTTCCAGTTAGAAGCTCATATGGAGTCTTTTCCAATATAGTGCGGAGGAAGAGTCGGTTTGATGCATGGCATGCGGTATTGACAACTTCAGCCCAAAAACTATGTGGTGACTTGTATTCATCCAACATGGACCTTGCCAATTCTACAAGTGTATGGTTCTTCCGTTCGGCTACACCATTTTGCTGAGGAGTGTATGGAGCTGAATATTGATGCTCAATCCCTTCATCACTAAGAAATTCTTCCAAGGTATAGTTCTTGAACTCAGAGCCATTGTCACTCCTTATTGCTCAGATTTCTCTATCAAACTTGCGTTGGGCTTGCTTGGCAAAATCAATGAAGGTGATCTTCGTTTCGTCCTTGGACTTGAGGAAGAACACCCATGTATATCTTGAGTAATCATCAACAATGACAAGCCCATATTTTTTCCCACCAAGACTATCCCATGAAGGAGGCCCAAAACCCATTCACCCCCCTCTAGGTCCATCTCGATCCTTTCACTGACTCATCACATCGTAATGAGCCGGCCCTTGGGGGCTACCAATTGCTCCTGTCAACAATTCAAGGTACAAAGCTTTTTATTCATTATATTGAAGGGTCCACTGCTCAGTTGGTAAAGCACAAGGCTCTTAACCTTGCGGACGTGGATTCAAGTCCCATTATGGGGGTTACATCATATGATGTTATTTTCATTGAAGTATATATCAAGTCCTAGCTCAATATTATCTTACTGAGCCGGCCCTTGGGGGCTACACACCATTGCTCAAATCTACATGATTATACCTACAAAGTCCCTGCTCATTATTGCATAATGACCCGACCCTTGGGGGCTACACTGGTTGAAGTTTTTATGAGTATAAGACAATTACAAGTCCCAGGTTGCTGCAAGCATGACAACCCGACACTTGGGGGCTACATAATATGGAGTATTCAGTTTTTACTAAGTGACTGGGATGAACAACATGGATTTCTTCTTAAGTGGCAGTATTTACATTAAAGCAAGTCTTAAGCCATCACTTTGTTATGCTCAGGACTTGGGGGCTACAGGTATTATATTATTATCGAAGAACTATTTTCAAATTCTCTGTTTTGAGCAAACCGGATTGACCCGGCGTCAACAATCATTATGACCCTGTGTCTGCAACCCGGCGTCATCAATAATCATGAACCGGCGTTGGCAACAATCATGAACCGGTGTTGGCAACAATCATGACCCGGAATTATCAATTTTTATAACCCGACAATGGTGGTAATCATAAACCGGCAAGTTTTACATCTTCAAGCCGGCTGGATATCAGTTGAATATTTCAGAGACTAATAATTTTGTCAAGTCAGAGCATTGATGGCCAATTCAAATGGATTCTTTATTTAAAAAATATCTTCTGCAAGCAAATCGATTATGAAACTGGTCTATTGACTTAGATTTTTTAGAAGGAAGAAATGACAAGGATTTAAGGATGATCAAGTGCCGGTTTACAAGAATATTTAAACCGGAGCACAACCCGACAAATTTGTTCTTGTGTTTATGTTGCAGATCAGTTTAACATGGATGAATCCAAATTAAACTGGGGGCTAATGTCGGGGAGATACCCCGTGGTATAAACCGCCAGATGTATGACCCGGCTAGAGTTTGGCGATTCACCGGCGACCCACTTGGACCTGGCGGTTTAAGATTCATTGGTAATCCGGTAGGAGGGTCAGAGGAGCGATAAGACCCGGTGGCCCAACGGGCGGTTTATGGAAGGCCAGATCACGCTATGGTGGGCCGGTTTATGAGGAAAGCACAAGGAATATTTTTCTACAAAGGAAGCAAGACTAGGACTCCACTTGTAATAGAGTAATCCTAATCCTACTAGGACTAGTCATGTAACCCGCCCCTTCAACATATATAAGGAGGGGCAGGGCTCCCCAAAGAGGGACAAGAAAGCAAGAGAAACAATCTTAGGGCTAGACACAACTAGGAGAGCCAGTTTACGGTGACTCCCGCGTGATGATAATGAGATCTAGCCTCAAACAGCATGTAAGGCTATTACCGGATGATGTTTCCCGGGGCCCGAAGCGGTCTAAATCTTTGTCTTGCGTGTTGCATCTCTCGATTCCGCTCAACCCCTCTCAAGCTACCACATAGATGCGTTGGCCTCACGACTAAGTCCTCACACTAGGACATCTAACGTGTTAATTCTAGGACAGGTCCTGAGGCTCCGGGGGCCATGCCAGCCAAGAAGAAGCAGTTGTTTTCTCAAGACCGAGCCGAGCCGAAGCAAGTGCCAGTCGATGAGGATGGGGCTTCAGGCGCCACCTTCACCATAGGAGCTGGCCTTCCCCCAGACCAAGAGAGAGCGTTGGCCAGCTTCTTGCATGCCAACAAGGAAGTGTTTGCATGGGAGCCCAAGGACCTGGTTGGGATCCCAAGGGGAATAATCGAGCACTACCTGAGGGTGTGCCCAAATGTATGCCCAGTAAAGCAGAAGGCACGACGGGAGTCCATAGAGAAGCAGGCATTCATCGTCCAAGAAACCTGCAAGCTGCAGGATGCTGGTGTCATCCGGGAAGTGCGGTATCCGGAGTGGCTGGCAAACCGAGTTATTGTCCCCAAGAAGGAGGGGGGGAGGAGCGCATGTGCGTCGACTTCACCAACCTCAACAAGGCTTGCCCTCAGGACCCCTTCCCGCTCCCGCGCATCGACCAGATCATCGACTCCACCCTCGAGTGTGACCTGCTGTGCTTTTTGGACGCCTTTTCGGGATACCACCAGATCAAGATCGTTGTGCAAGATGTGGAGAAGACGGTGTTCCTGACCCCCTGTGGGGTTTACTGCTACACCTGCATGCCTTTCAGGCTGCGTAATGCTGGGGCCACCTTGCAGTGGCTAATGCACATTGCTCTGGGCCAACAGCTCGGGAGGAATGCTGAGGCTTACGTTGATGACATAGTGGTGAAGTCTCGGGAGGCAAAGACCCTGAACGAGACCTGAAGGAAAAATTTGCCAGCCTGCACAAGGTGGACCTGCGGCTCAATCCCGAGAAGTGTGTGTTCGGAGTCCCCTCTGGCAAGCTGCTGGGTTTCCTAGTGTCGCACAGAGGAATCGAGGCCAACTCGGAGAAAGTAAAGGCCATAGAAGACATGAGCCCGCCACAAATACTCAAGGAGATGTAGAAGTTGGCGGGCTGCGTGACCTCGCTGGGGCGTTTCATCTCCAAGATGGGGGAATGTGCCCTCCCATTCTTCAAGCTGATGAAGAGGAAAGGGCCGTTTGAGTGGACCCCTTAAGCTGACGCGGCCTTCCAAGACCTCAAGAGATACCTCACCAGCCCACCGGTGATGGTGGCGCCGCGCCCCCTCGAGCCCTTGGTGCTCTATTTGGCCGCCACTCCTCACTCCGCCAGCACCGCTCTGGTGGTGCTAAGGGAAGAGCGCCCGAGCAAGGACCCTCAGCAGGGTGCCTCGTCACCAAGCAGGGCGCAACAGCCTCGGGTTGGCTCTCCTGAGGCTTTAGCCGACCTGACAACCAATGTCCCTCCCTAGGCCCAAGCCGACCTTTCAGCCGGTGGGGCTCCTAAGGCTAAGGCTCAAGAGGCCGCGACTGATGTGGCAGGTGGCCAGACCCCTGAAGGCCAGCATCCTCAAGAGATACAAGACCTCACCAATACCTCCTCCCTCGTCGAGCATCCGGTCAGCTTCATCAGCATAGTGTTATGGGAGGCATGGGCGCGCTACCCCATGCCTCAAAAGCTTTTGCTCGCACTCCTCGTCGCCTCCCGAAAGCTGCGCCACTACTTCTAGGGTCATCCCATCAAGGTCGTTTTAGCCCACCCACTGGAGAGGGTACTCCGGATCCTTAACGTTGCCGGAAGGGTCGCAGAGTGGAACATCAAGCTTCAGGCATTCCAGCTGGAGTTCAGCACCACCAGTGTCATCAAGGATGCGGCCCTCGCAAATTTCATGGCAGAGTGGACCGACGTCCCTGGTCGTGGAATATGCGAGGATCGTTCCCTCTTTGCCCGGAGACGAGGCTCCAGACGGGTGGATCATGTACTTGGACGGTGCGTTCACACGTCAGGGCGCGGGGGCTGGAGCCGTCCTCATCTCACCCACCAAGGACAAGCTCTACTATGCTGTACAACTATGTTTTGAGTAGGGCGAAAAGGTCTCCAACAACATCGCAGAATACGAAGGCCTAGCTGGCCTTAGGGCTGCGGTGGCGCTGGGGTGAAGCGTCTCACCATCAGGGGCGATTCCCAGCTCCTCATCAACTGCTCCAACAAAGAGTACATTCCGAAGGACGAGCACATGGAAGCATACCTAGAAGAGGTACACAAAATGGAAAAACAATTCTTGGGCTTGGAATTACAACACGTGCCACGAGGTACGAACAAGGAGGCGGACAACATCGCCAAGAGGGCATCCCGGCGGCTACCTCAGGAGTCGGGAGTTTTTAGGAATGGCTCTTCAAGCCGTCGGCAGCTCCCCCCCGCTGTGGCACCAGCACCACCTCAGGAGGACCTACCCCGAGCCCTAGCAACAAGCGCCCCGGCTTGCGGCCGAACCTCAGGGGTCCACCTGCTCCTCGCGCTCGAGCCTCAGGAGGGGTGCTGGACCGAGGAGTTCAAGATGTACCTGTTTAGGGGACCTTGCCGGAGAAGGAAGAGGATGCCGAGCGCGTGGCTTGCCAGGCCACTGCATACTGCATCCAGGATGGTGAGCTGTACCGCAAAAGGCCCAATGATGTTTCTTTGTGATGCATCTCCAGGGAGCAGGGGCTCGAGCTGCTGACTGACATACATGGTGGGGACTGCGGACACCACTCTTCATCACGCACCCTCGTGGGCAAGGCGTTCCGTAGTGGGTTCTATTGGCCCACATCACTGACGATGCCACCGAACTGGTGCGCTCCTGTGAAGCCTGCTAGTTCCACGCCAAGCAGATCCACTAGCCCGCGCAAGGCCTCCAGACTATCCCGCTTATGTGGCCGTTTGCGGTCTGGGGGCTGGACATCTTGGGTCCATTTCCCTGAGCGCCAGGGGGCTACCGCTACCTCTATGTCGCCATTAACAAGTTCACCTAGTGGGCGGAGGTAGAAGCTGTCCGCACCATCCCGGCCAGCTCAACCGTCAAGTTCATCAAGGGCCTCGTGAGCCGGTTTGGGGTTCCTAATCACATCATCACTGACAATGGCTCGCAGTTCACTAGCAACCTTTTCAAAACATACTTTGCTAACCTTGGAACGCAGATATGCTACGCCTCGGTGGCACACCTCAGGAGCAACAGCCAGGCCGAGCGCGCCAATGCAGGGGTCTTGAGAGGCCTCAAGGCAAGGACCTTCAAGAAGAAGCTCGAGGCCTGTGACAGGGGCTGGCTCGACAAGCTCCAATGTAACGTCCTGAGACCGATGCGCCATGTGTCTTCCAGTTATTCGCCATCGTTGCCATGTCATTCGCTTGCGTGTTGCACTTTGCCATGTCATGATATTATCTCCGCTCATGCACATGCCCTATTTTTCACTAAGTCATAATATGTGTTATTAAGTTGCTTCTTGCATTGATCACCTTGGTTTAATATTGATGCCTATGAATCTGAACCTTAATGTTATTTGAAGCATCTTATCTGTACTTTGAGTGCATATCAAGTTTGTGTTCATATGATTCCTGTAGCATGTTGTTTTGATGATTGCAAAGTGCCTACTTGCTGTTTTGGGCAGATTGTTGATATAACTTGTTTGGAGTGTATGTGTTGCACCGTTGCTCCGTTTTGAGCGTGTTCTATATGAAACTTGCATAGAATTGCATATAGATTCATATTATATTGTTGCATCCATGTTTTGAGGTGTGTGCTTGATGTTTGAGTGCATTTTGCATCAATGCCATGTTTAACTTGTGTTGCTCATATCTTCTAGGCCATAGCTCCGAATTAAATGAACTTTATATGTAATTTGACTAGAAAAACGTGTAGATCATCATGGTGCATTTTAACTTGTCGTGTAACAACTTCAACTTAATGTTTTGTTCAGATATGGACCAATTTCGAAATTTACATATGAGGACTTACCAGAATTGTTATATGTTGTTTCCGGCCTCATTTAAACTTCCTTTGATGTGATGTTCTTGTATGCATCATTTCTTGCCATGAGTAGCATCATATAGCCTTGTCATGCATCATCCTTGGATGAGCATCATGCCATGTTTATGTGTTGGGTGTTTACCATGTTGTTTGCTTCTTTCCGATTGTGCTTCTTCTCATTAGTTCCTGTTTTGTTGCGATCGTGAGGATTCATTCGACTACGCTCGGTTCATCTACATGGCTTCGTCTTCTTCATGGAATCGTTCTTCTTCCTAGCGAGACTTCAAGCAAGATGAGTGTTACCCTGGATCTCACTACTACCATTGCTATGCTAGTTGTCTCGATGCTATCGCTACGTCGCGCTTCCTACCACTTGTTTATCAGGCCTCCCTATATGCCATGAAACAACCTCTAACCTTTTCCACCATCCCAGCAACTGTTGTTTGGCTATGTTACCGCTTTGCTCAGCCCCTCTTATTGTATGATGGCTAACATACGAGTACAAGAGTAAGATGAGAAACTACGCAAGAGGTCGCAAACTAGTAATGATCAAGAAGTGATCCTAAACTACTTACGTTCAAACATAACCCCACCGTGTTCTCTTCTCGAACTCACCCGAAAAGAGACCATCACGGTTACACACACGGTTGGTGTATTTTAATTCGAATCTGGTGTCAAGTTCCCTACAACCGGATATTGAAAACTCCCATCTGCCACATAACCGCGGGCATGGCTCATGAAAGTTTAAACCCTGCATGGGTGTCCCAACTTACCCATGACAAGCTCACGATCCGTGGATACAATCCTCCATCGCGGGACATCTGATCAAACTCGGGGTCCTGGTGCACAAGACATTTCGACAATTGTAAAACAAAACCAGCAAGACTGCCCGATGTGCCGTCAAATCCCGGTAAGAGCCACACGTATCTCGTTCTTTGTGCACACCGGATGAGCGAAGCATACATGAGCCAAATACCCAAGTTGCCTAGGGGCGTTCCCGCATGGTGCTCTAGTTTGGACCAACACTCAGAGGAGCACTACCCCAGGGGTTGATTAAAAGTCCTCGGGTGCTAGCCGGTCCCTATGCAAGTTTTAGTTGTTATTAACAAATGGTAAAACCAATGTTGGGCCTTACTGGAAGAGTTTTATTCAAAGCGAACTGTCAAGAGGGGCCCATAAACCCTCATCATGTTAGGGACGCAAAATCAAGGAACATAACACTGGTATGACGGAAACTAGGGCGGCAAGAGTGGAACAAAACACCAGGCAAAAGGCCAAGCCTTTCACCCTTTACCAAGTATATATGTGCATTAATTAAATATAAGAGATATTGTGATATTCCAAGATATCCATGTCCCAACCTGCAACTGCACCTGCAACTAGCAATGCTATAAGAAGGGCTGAGCAAAGCGGTAACATAGCCAAACAACAGCTGCTAGGATGGTGGAAAAGGTTAGAGGATGTTTCATGGCATAATGAGATGCTTGATAAACAAGTGGTGGGTAGCGCGACATAGCGATAGCATCGATACAACTACCATAGCAATGATAGTAGTGAGACCCAGAATAACGGTCATCTTGCCTAAAATCCCGCTAGGAAGAAGATCGAGTCCATGAAGTAGACGAACGGGTGTAGTCGAACAAATCCTCACAATTGCAACATTACCGGAACTAGATAAGAAGCAACACCGGAAAGATAGAAACAACATGGTAAATACACTAGCATGAACATGGCATGATGCACACTCAAGTATGATGCATGTCCGGTTTAATAGGCATGGCATGGAAAAGTGCAACAAACAAGACTACAAATTAAGTGGAGCTCAATATGCAGCGAGTTGCATATTGGCAAAACACCACACACAATTATTTTGTTTGATCTTGTTTAATCTAACCAACAATATTAAATGAACAAGCCAAGAGGTGAAACATAAGTAATCTACCTATCTAGGCAAGTTTAAATGAGGCCGGAAACAACAAACAATAATTCCAGAAAATCCCCATGTGCATATATTTGGATTTGGTAATGTTCTTCCCTAAATCATATTTTAATGTTGTTAATCAGGAAAAATAAAGTGCACCATGTTAATCTATGCATTTTTCTACACCATTTACATATCAAGTTTATTAAATTCGGAGCTATGGTTATTTTGTTATGAAATAAATCATTTTAACATGCTATTTAGCAAAATAATGCAAACGGCAAGTTAAGCATTTTAAACAGGGATGAAAGTGGGATATTATGAATCTACACAAAATTCTAAGCATTTTACATGTTTAAAACATTTTAATCTGATGCACGGTTTATTAATTATTATATGCATGAACATGAAGGGTTTTCTGCAAATCTGTAAATCACTGGATAATGCTAAATTCGCAGATCTGGAAAAAAACTACACGGGCCGAATCTGAATGAACTGGGCTGAACAGGATTTGGACGGGGCGCAGCTCACCTTGTGGGACTTGGCCCAGGTCGGTGAAGCAACAGGCCAGCGGGGAATTTAGCCCTAATCTCTCTCGGGAGGGCTGATCTGGAGTCCGTTCGGGGCTCCAGAGAGGGGGATTCATCGCCGTCGTCATCATCAACCATCCTCCTTCACCAATTTCATGATGCTCACCGCCGTGCGTGAGTAACTCCATCATAGGCTTGCTGGACGGTGATGGGTTGGATGAGATTTACCATGTAATCAAGTTAGTTTTGTTAGGGTTTGATCCCTAGTATCCACTATGTTCTGAGATTGATGTTGCTATGACTTTGCTATGCTTAATGCTTGTCACTAGGGCCTGAGTGCCATGCTTTCAGATCTGAACCTATTATGTTTTCATGAATATATGTGTGTTCTTGATCCTATCTTGCAAGTCTATAGTCATCTATTATGTGTTATGATCCGACAACCCCGAAGTGACAATAATTGGGATACTTCTCGGTGATGACCATAGTTTGAGGAGTTCATGTATTCACTATGTGCTAATGCTTTGTTCTGTCTCTCTATTAAAAGGAGGCCTAAATATCCCTTAGTTTCCGCTAGGACCCCGTTGCCACGGGAGGGTAGGACAAAAGATGTCATGCAAGTTCTTTTCCATAAGCACGTATGACTATTTACGGAATACATGCCTACATTACATTGATGAACTGGAGCTAGTTCTGTGTCACTCTATGTTATAGCTATTACACGAGGAATCGCATCCGACATAATTATCCATCACTGATCCAATGCCTACGATCTTTTCACATATTGTTGTTCGCTTATTTACTTTTCTATTGGTATTGTTACAATCACTACAAAACCCAAAAATATTACTTTTGCTATCGTTACCTTTATTATCATACTACTTTGCTACTAAATACTTTGCTGCAGATACTAAGTTATCCAGGTGTGGTTGAATCGAAAACTCAACTGCTAATACTCAAGAATATTCTTTGGCTCCCCTTGTGTCGAATCAATAAATTTGGGTTGAATACTTTACCCTCGAAAGCTGTTGTGATCCCCTACACTTGTGGGTTATCAAGACTAATTTCTGGCACCATTGCCGGGGAGCATAGCTCTATTCTCTGAGTCACTTGGGATTTATATCTGTTGATCACTATGAAGAACCTGAAAGACGACAGAACCAAGATTTTGCCCTCAACTACGAGGGGAGGTAAGGAACTGCTATCTAGCTCTGCACTAGATTCTCCTTCTGTTTTGAGTAAGCTTGCGACACCTAAACCCGCTACTGCTATGAATTCTGATATGTCGCATGTTATTGATGATGCCAGTTCTTCTATGCATGATACTTATGATGAAACTACTTCTGTGCGTGATACTACTTTGCCATTAGGTGAATTTCTTGATGAACAACTTGCTAGGGCTAGAGAGAACGAAATTATTGAAGATGCTATTATTGATGATAGTGATGATGAAGGTTCTCCTAATGATTATGAATTGACCGTTGTTCCTGAGGGTTATGTTATGGAAGAGGAAGCTGCTAGAGCTATCTTTGCTTGTAGAGATAGATATGATCTTAAGAAATTATTAGCTAAATGGAAGCAGCAGTCTCTTAATGCTAGAATGAAACCTGACCCTGCTTTTGCTACTTCACCTATCTATGTTACTGATAAGGATTATGAATTCTCTGTTGATCCTGAGATTATTACTTTAGTTGAATCTGATCCTTTTTATGGCCTTGAATCTGAAACTGTTGTGTCACATCTTACCAAGTTGAATGATATAGCCACCCTGTTTACTCATGATGATAAATCTTGCTATTATCATATACTTAAGATATTTCTGTTCTCGTGAAAGGGTGATGCTAAGACTTGGTATAATTCTCTTGCTCCTGGTTGTGTGCGTAGTGCCTAGGATATGATTTATTACTTCTCTACTAAATATTTCCCTACTCATAAGAAACAAGCTGCCTTGCGGGAAATATATAATTTTCTGCAAATCAAAGAAGAGAGTCTCCCACAAGCTTGGGGGAGGCTTCTCCAGTTACTTAATGCTTTGCCTGATCATCCTCTTAAGAAAAATGAAATACTTGATATCTTTTATAATGGACTAACTGATGCTTCCAAGGACTACTTGGATAGTTGTGCTGGTTGTGTTTTCAGGCAAAGAACAGTCGACGAAGCTGAATTACTATTGAATAATATGGTGACTAATGAAAATAATTGGACTCTTCCAGAGCCAATTCCTGAGGTAATTCCTGAACCAATTAAGCCAACTCCTGAGCCTATTCCTAAACCCACTCCAAAGAAGAGAGGTGTTTTATTTCTCAGTCCTAATGATATGCAAGAGGCAAAGAAATCAATGAAAGAAAAAGGTATAAAAGCTGAAGATGTTAAGAATTTACCACCTATTGAAGAAATACATGGTCTTAATATACCGCCTGTCGAAGAACCACATTGTCTTGATAACCCGACACAGGTAGTAAAGGTAAATTCTCTCTATAGGTATGATAAAGTTGAAATTCCCTCTACTAAATTTCATAGCCCATGCTTAGATGAATTTGATGACTTTATGGCTAGATAAGAAAGTTTTAATGCTTATGTTGGTAGAGAGTTAAAGAATAATGCTTTCAAGATAGGACGCGTGAGCGATAATATGGCTAGAATTAAAGGTGAACTCAAACTCATTAGCAAATATGCTTCTATGGTTGCTACTCAAGCTGAGCAAGTACTTAAAGCTTAAAATGATTTGCTTGATGAATTAAATAATAAAAATGACTTTGATGTTAGAGTGGCTACTAGAACTGGTAGAATGACTCAGGAACCTTTGTATCCTGAAGGCCACCCTAAGAGAATCGAGCAAGATTCTCAAAGAAACAATTTAGAGGCACCAAGTTCTTCCAAAAAGAAGAAAAAGAAAAACGATAGGACTTTAGATGCTTCTAGTGAACCTGTTGTAGACACACCTGAGAATCCCAATGATATTTCTATCTCTGATGCTGAAACACAATCAGGTGATGAACATGAACCTAGTGATAATGTTAATGATAATGTTCATGTTGATGCTCAACCTATAAAAAACAATGATGTAGAGATTGAACCGGCTATTGATCTTGATAACCCACAATCAAAGAATCAATGTTATGATAAGAGTTGTTGCTAGGAAGCGCAGTAGAGAAAGAGAACCATGGGTTCAGAAACCCATGCCCTTTCCTCCTAAACCATCCAAGACAAAGGATGATGAGGATTTTGAGTGCTTTGCTGAAATGATTAGACCTATCTTCTTACGTATGCACTTAACTGATATGATCAAAGTGAATCCTTATGCTAAGTATATGAAGGATATCATTACAAACAAAAGAAAGATACCGGAAGCTGAAATTTCCACCATGCTTGCTAATTACACTTTTAAGGGTGGAATACCAAAGAAACTTGGAGATCCGGGGGTACCAACTATACCATGCTTCATTAAAAGAAATTACGTTAGAATTGCTTTATGGGATGTTGGAGCCGGTGTTAGTGTTATGCCTCTCTCTTTATATCGTAGACTTGAATTGAATAAGTTGACACCTACTGAAATATCTTTGCAAATGGCTGATAAATCAACTGCTATACCTGTCGGTATTTGTGAGGATGTGCTTGTTGTGGTTGCAAATGTCACTATCTTAACGGACTTTGTTATTCTTGATATTCCCGAGGACGATAGTATGTCAAATATCCTTGGTAGACCCTTTTTGAATACTGCAGGGACTGTTATTGATTGCAACAAAGGCAATGTCACTTTTCATGTCAATGGTAATGAGCATACGGTACACTTTCCGAGGAAACAATCTCAAGTTCATAGCATCAATTCTATTGGAAAAGTTCCAACTATCATTATGGGAGGTTTTTAATTTCCTCTCCCTACTGTCAAGAAAAAAAATGATATTCTTATTGTTGGGGATTTTCATATCCCCGTTGAGGTAACTTAGTGTTATTCGAAATTTCTCCTATTCCGTGTTATTCAGAATGAGTTTGTTAACAAGACTTGATAAACCTTGTTAGTGGATTCATTTTGATGATCATGAGATGGATGAAACTAGAAGGCACAACCTTATGTACCCTCTTTTTACTTTCTGTTATTTAGAATAAATAAAGCAAAAATAGTATTATCTGTTTGTTTTCTGAATTACCCGTGTAATAAAAAATATCTTGAAAATAAAAGTGCTCCAAATGCCCTGCAAATTTAGTATGATTTTTTATGGAATATTTGAGGATTTTAGGCACTGAAATCACTGCAGGAGGGGCAAGCACCAGGCCACGAGAGTGGAGGGCGCGCCCACCCCCCTGGGTGCGCCCCCTATCTCGTGGGCCCCTGGTGGCCCCGCTCCACTTATGCCAGCACCCACACACTCCATCTTCTTCCCAAAAAAATCCCCATCCAGCTCAAGCACGATTTCTAGCTCATTTTGCTATGATTTTCGATCTCCTTGCTCAAAGCTCCATTCACAAAACTGCTTTGGGAGATTGTTGCTTGGTATGTGACTCCTCCATCGGTCCAATTAGTTTTTGTTCTAGTGCTTTATTCATTGCAAATTTTTGCTGCATAGGTGACCATGTTCTTGAGCTTGCATGTTGAATTTATGAGGCCCCAAGCAATTCTAATGCATGATATAGGCTCTAGGCACTTGTAGGAGTAGTTGCTATCAATCTTGTTTAGTTTTATTCACTTTTATTTTGAAGTTACTAAAATTTCAGAAATTTTTCAAAAAAAGAAATATGTCTAGGAGAATGTACCAAGGTGGTTCCTCGGTGAAGAAAGGGCCCAGGATTGCTATACGCGAGCAAGATGTTGAACTACCGAGGGATGCAGATGTTCGAGCTTGTGATTTGCCATCCGAAGATTTTATGGTCGAAGCAGGCTTTAAGGAAAAATTTGACGCGTATGTGCGTAATGCTGAGTTGGAGGACTTCTTACAAGATAAATGTCCTCAGTACTATCAATTGACTGGTTCCTTTGTGCGGAGGTTTAAATATAACTGTACGCGTAATTCTCCTAGTGTCCTAGTGTACTATCAATGGACTTAGAGGATTTTAGAACTGCTTGCAAACTTCCGTAGTGGGGCAATATTAATGATCCCCACAAATCTTAATTTAGAGATTTTCTTGCTAGTATTACTGTGGGAGAATCCAGGGATATAGCACAAGCTACCATAGGGAGCATTCATTTTCCTGCTATACATTATTTTGCTCTCTTTATTGGTAGATGCATTAACGATAAAGATGAAGCACGTCATATGTGTGTCCCTGATCTTTGTGTCCTCAAGAGTGCTATGTTAGGTTATAAAAGTTATAACTTGGGGGCAATAGTTGCACGTAGGTTGCAGAATAATGGTAGAGCTGGAGATTTATTTGGAGGAATTTATGCACCCCGTGTGGCTAATTATTTTGGTATAGCCCCATGAGAGGGGGATATGATGTTACCTCCTGCTTATTTAGATTACGACGCTATGGTCAATCATCATTTTCATAGGAGGAATGAACAATTCCTCTAGTATCGACTAATCTATGACAGACGCAACATTGTCCATGTTACTCTTCCTTCTCCTCTCCTTTTTGATTATCAGGGAAAAGGAAGATATGTTGTTACTAGGGAGGGAGCAGCTGAACACGAGGGGGGAGCGGAGGCGGCTCGCCAACATGCCGCAACTCAGGAGGCGGTTGCTGCTGCATCTCAGTACGACCCCAGTTACAACTACGGATATCGGCTAGTGGTATCCTGATTACACCTCCTAGTACACCGGGGAGAGTAGCAGCGGTCCTTGGTACTAGACCAACTTAGGCCAAAAGCCTAAGCTTGGGGGAGTACGTATTTCTCACCGACTTTACATTCATGTTCACACACTAGTCGTCGGTGCTCATACTCTTTCATTGCATTATCCATGCTTGTTTCATTTCCTTTTTCTCGCTTTCTTCTTGTGTGTTTGATAAACCTTAAGAAAAACCAAAAAAATTAGTTAGTTTAGTTTCCATGCTTGTACTAGTAATTAAAATGAAAACCCCAAAAGATTTCTCATTCTTCTTTTACTTGTTGGGAGCTTTCCCGTGTAAATAGTTTTATTTTCTTTTCTTTCCTTTGGGGGTGGATAGTAGAAGACCCTATTGAAAATGTTTTAGTGGCTCTCATATGCATGATTGTTTATTTAACTTAGAGCCCATATTACTTTGTCTTCTCTCTTGAGTTGAATGCTTGCAGATTCCAGCTTAGTCCAATGCACGTGCACTATTATTATTATACACATCGTTCGGTCGTGCAAGTGAAAGGCAATAATGACGATATATGATGAACTTATTGAGATGAGAAAAGCTGGTATGAACTTGACCTCTCTTGTTTTTGTAAATATGATGAGTTCATCGTTCCTGATTCAGCTTATTATGAAGTAAACATATTTGCAATGACATTTAGAGGTTATGGTTCCTTGTGCCATGCTTGATTAGCTATGAGTTATAATGGTTTACCTTGCGTGCCAACATGCTATTAGAATGATTATGATGTGGTATGATGGGATGGTATCCTCCTTTGAATGAATTGAGTGACTCGACTTGGCACATGTTCATGCATGTAGTTGAAACAAATCAACATAGCCTTCATGATATTTATGTTCATGGTAGATGATATCCTACTCATGCTTGTGCTCGGTGTGAATTAATTTTAATGCATGTTTATGACTGTTGTCGCTCCCTCAGTTGGTCGCTTCGCATTCTTTTGCTAGCCTTCACCTGTACTAAGCGGGAATACTGCTTGTGCATCCAAGCTCCTTAAACCCCAAAGTTGTTACATATGAGTCCACCATACATTCCTATATGCTATATTTACCTGTCGTTCCAAGTAAATTTGTATGTGCCAAACTCCAAACCTTCAAATGAAATTCTGTTTTATATGCACACGCAGCTCATGTTTCAACTAGGGCTGCCTATATCTTCCATGCTAGGTGGGTTATTCTCAAGAGGAGTGGACTCCGCTCCTCATTCACGAGAAAGGGCCGGTAACTGGGATGCCCAGTCCCATGATCCAAAAAGATCAAAGCAAATCAAAGTAATTAAACAAAACTCCCCGAGGGCTGTTGTTAGTTGGAGGCACTCGTTGTTTCAAGCAAGCCATGGATTGATGCTTGTTGGTGGTTGGGGGAGTATAAACCTTTACCATTCTGTTTGTGAACTACCTATAATGCATGTAGTATGGAAGATACAGCCATCTCATAGTTGTTGCGTTGACAGCAAAAGTATGCCGCTCAAAATGTTATTCAATCTCTATTTTTAAATCGAGCTCTGGCACCTCTATAAATCCCTGCTTGCCTCTGCGAAGGGCCTATCTATTTACTTTTATGTTGATTCATCACCCTTCTTATTAAAAAGCACCTGCTGGAGAGCACACTGTCATTTGCATTCATTACTATTGGTTTATATTGGGTATGACTTGACTGGATCTCTTTTACCATGAATTATAATGTTTAGTCAGTCCTTGATCTTTAAAGGTGCTCTGCATTTATGTTTTGCGGTCTCAGAAAGGGCTAGCGAGATATCATTTTGTTATATCATGTTATGATTGTTTTGAGAAAGTGTTGTCCTCCGAGTTTTATAATTATGCTCGCTAGCTGATTATGCTATTTATATGAGTAATTGTGAGACCTAAATGTTATTGTGAGTATGGTTAGTTCATAATATTTGCTGAAACCTGAATGCTGCCTTTGCATGTTTACAACAACAAGAGCAAACAGAGTTTGTAAAAGTTTTTCTTTATCACTTTCAGTTTATCAACTGAATTGCTTGAGGACAAGCAAAGGTTTAAGCTTGGGGGAGTTGATACATCTCCAACGTATCTACTTTTCCAAGCACTTCTGCCCTTGTTTTGGACTCTAACTTGCATGATTTGAATGAAACTAACCCGGACTGACGCTGTTTTCAACAGAACTGCCATGATGTTGTTTTATGTGTAGAAAACAAAAGTTCTCGGAATGTCCTAAAAATCCATGGAGGCACTTTTTGGAAAATATAAAAAATATTGGTGAAAGAATCAAGACCAGGGGGCCCACACCCTATCCATGAGGGTGGGGGGCGCGCCCTCCCCCTGGGCGCGCCCCCTGTCTCGTGGGCCCCCTGAGGCTCCGCCGACCTCAACTCCAACTCCATATATTCCGTCTCGCGGAGAAAGAATCAGAGAGAAAGTTTCATCGCGTTTTATGATACGGAACCGCCGCCAAGCCCTAATCTCTCTCAGGAGGGCTGATCTGGAGTCCGTTCGGGGCTCCAGAGAGGGGGATTCATCGCCGTCGTCATCATCAACCATCCTCCATCACCAATTTCAAGATGCTCACTGCCGTGCGTGAGTAATTCTATCGTAGGCTTGCTAGACGGTGATGGGTTGGATGAGATTTACCATGTAATCAAGTTAGTTTTGTTAGGGTTTGATCCCTAGTATCCACTATGTTCTGAGATTGATGTTGCTATGACTTTGCTATGCTTAATGCTTGTCACTAGGGCCCGAGTGCCATGATTTTAGATCTGAACCTATTATGTTTTCATGAATATATGTGTGTTCTTGATCCTATCTTGCAAGTCTATAGTCACCTATTATGTGTTATGATCCGACAACCCCGAAGTGACAATAATTGGGATACTTCTCGGTGATGACCATAGTTTGAGGAGTTCATGTATTCACTATGTGCTAATGCTTTGTTCCGGCTCTCTATTAAAAGGAGGCCTAAATATCCCTTAGTTTCTGCTAGGACCCCGCTGCCACGGGAGGGTAGGACAAAAGATGTCATGCAAGTTCTTTTCCATAAGCACATATGACTATTTACGGAATACATGCCTACATTACATTGATGAACTGGAGCTAGTTCTGTGTCACCCTATGTTATAGCTATTACATGAGGAATCGCATCCGACATAATTATCCATCACCGATCCAATGCCTACGAGCTTTTCACATATTTTTCTTCGCTTATTTACTTTTCCGTTGCTATTGTTACAATCACTACAAAACCCAAAAATATTACTTTTGCTATCGTTACCTTTATTATCATACTTTGCTACTAAATACTTTGCTGCAGATACTAAGTTATCCAGGTGTGGTTGAACAACTGCTAATACTCAAGAATATTCTTTGGCTCTCCTTGTGTCGAATCAATAAATTTGGGTTGAATACTTTACCCTCGAAAGTTGTTGCGATCCCCTACACTTGTGGGTTATCAGTGGCCCCGCAGGCTGTTCGGTTCGGACCGACACCTAGAGAAGCACTGGCCGGGGGGGGGAGGGTTAAAATAAAGACGACCCTTGGGTTGGCCTGCCCAAGGGAGGGTTATAGGTTGTTAGGCAAATGTAAAACCAATGTTGGGCCTTGCTGGAGGAGTTTTATTCAAAGCGAACTATAATGGGGTTCCCATATACCCAGCCGCATAAGGAACGCAAAATCAAGGAACATAACACCGGTATGACGGGAACTAGGGCGGCAAGAGTGGAACAAAAACACCAGGCATAAGGCCGAGCCTTCCACCCTTTACCAGGTATATAGATGCATTTATTAAATAAGAGATATTGTGATATCCCAACATAATCCTGATCCAACATGGAGCAATCTTCAACTTCACCTGCAACTAACAACGCTATAAGAGGGACTGAGCCAAGCGGTAACATAGCCAAACAACGGTTTGCTAGGAAAGGTGGGTTAGAGGCTTGACATGGCAATATGGGAGGCATGGTAAACAAGTGATAGGTAGCGCAACATAGCTATAGAACGAAGCAACTAGCAAGCAAAGATAGAAGTGATATCGAGGTTAATGGTCATCTTGCCTGAGATTCCGCTAGGAAGAAGACCGAAACCATGAAGTAGACGAAGCAACATAGTCGAACAGATCCTCGCAATTGCAACGTTACCAGAACTAAGAAGCAACACCGGAAAGAAGCAAACAACATGGTAAATGCACAAGCATAAACATGGCATGATGCACATTCGAGTATGATGCATGTCCGGTTTAAATATGCATGGCATGGCAAAGTGCAACAATCAACACTACAAATTCAGTGGAGCTCAATATGCAACGAGTTGCATATTGCCAAAACACCACATCAATTATTTAGTTCTCTCTCGGTTATGTACCCAACCATATTAAATGTTATTAAACATGGCAAGGGGTGAAGCATAATAAAACTACCTACCTAGGCAAGTTTAAATGAGGCCGGAACAACAAACAACAATTCCGGAAAATCCTCATGTCCATATTTTGAACTAACTAATGTTCTGCCCTAAACCATATTTTAATGTTGTTAAGCAGTAAAACAAAGTGCACCAAGTTAATCTATGCATTTTCCACCCCATTTACATATAAAGTTTATTAAAATTGGAGCTACGGTTATTTAGTTATGAAATAAATCATTTTAGCATGGCATTTGAGAAAATTTAATCAAACAACGTTTTAAAACATTAGGATGAAAGCAGCATATTATGAAACTAGATGAAATTCTAAGCACTTTACATATATAAGTCATTTTAAACCAATGCACAGTTTATTCGTTATTATATGCATGAACATGGAGGGGTAATCTGTAAATATGCAGTTTCTGGATAAATAGACAAATTCACAGACAGGAAAAAAACTACATTGGGCCGAAAGTGATGGAACTGGGCTGCTCACATTGGGCTCACAGGGAGCTGGCAGATCTGGGCCTGGCTGGATCGAACGAGGAGGTGGAAGGGGCACAGTCAACGGTGAAGCGGGACTTGGCGCTGGGTCATCCTCCTCGCGCAAGGACGAAGCAGAGGAGGCGAGCGGGGGGGGGGGGGTGGCCGGGAGCAGAGCTCCAGCGAGCGGGGCAAAGGGGCGGCGAGGTGGCTGACGATGGGGATGGCCGGAGACGGGTCGCCAGCGATGGGGTCGCGCGGGCGTGCGCTGTGCAGGGAGGAGCTCGAGCTGCGCGGATGGCTTCGGCTGATGGTTCTCTATCGAAAAAAAACGGGACGGAGATGTGAGAGGGAGAAGGGAGAAGCGGGAAAGGAAGGAAGGGGCGGCGCGGAGCTCATATGCTGGTTGTGCTTGATGGCGGAGGGAGCTCCAGTGGTCTGGCTGGCCGGCGGGGCTGCTCGTTCCCGAGCTGCTACTCGATGAAGAGGAAGCAGACAGAGGAGGCGAGACGTGGGGCGGCTTCAGGCGATGGAGGCCGCATCGGCGGATGGAGCTTCTACTCCAGCGACACTGGGGTGCAGGGAACGGAGGGAGGTGCGGATCCGTCCATCTCCCGGCTGGGCCTGGTGCAAACGACGACAAGGGAGCTGCGGTCAACCATGGTTGTTCCTGGTACAGAGAGGGAGATGCATGAGAGACGAGGGAAAGAACCAGAGGGAGAAGGGACGGAGGAGAAGAAGAGGGGCAGGGGCGACGGGGTCCTGGTGGTGCCGCTGCTTGCAGCCGGTGGCGAGCTGCTCGTGATCCCCTTGGGATCGAGCAGAGGAGGCGCTGGTGGATGGAGCGGTCTGAAAATGAGGGAGATGGTCGGAGGCTGGTGGTGGTGGGGATGGATCCGAGAGGATCTTGATGAAGATGTGGGAGAGAGTGGCGGCGGCGGCGGCTAGGAGGATCCCTAGAAACTAGGGATTTGGTCTCGGTTTAGACTAATATATATAGCGAGTGGGTTAGGTTAGGGGTTATCTCGACCCTCTGATCGTAATCAGTCGATCAAGAATAAAATGCTTTGGGAGTCCAAACAAATAACCGAAGATATTTTAGGGATGTTTGGAGATGATCCGAATCCAACGGTAATGACATAGCGGGTCAGGTTCAAGACAGGTTTCGGACGCGCGTGAGAGGTGTGACAAAAGGCCATGGAGGCAAAGGGGTTAGGTGGTCAGACAACAGGGACTCAAAAAAAACCCGGTTGGTCTCGGAACGGTCAACGAAGGCAAGGGGAACACGACAACTATGAACGGATGCAACTTTTATGAAAACATGTGGATGCAATGCACATGATGCTGTGATGAAATGCAACAAACAAATAAATAACACAACTGACATGCAAAACATGGAAGGCGTCTGAAGCGTCGGTCTCGGGGCATCACACGGATCCAGGACGAGGACGCGATCTCCGGTGACAGACGGCGATTCCCGACAGCGATGAGCTCCGGTTCGAGGAGGCGTTCATGGTGGCGGGGAGCTCTTGGTTCAGCGAGAGAGATGATCAGAGAGGGAGAAAAAGCAGCGAAGGGAGGAAGTTGGAGAGAGAGGCTGGGGCAGGTGAGGTGTTGGCCTAGTGGGTGGCGACATTCCATCGCTCGACAGTGGCAGGACCAAGGCGAGGTAGGAGGCAGGCTGCACGAGGTGGTTGAGGAGACGAGGCCAAGCACGGGTTGGGGATTTTGGATCGGGAGGGATCCCAGGGTGGAAGGATGTGGTGTCACGCCCAATATGCGACCCTATCCTAGAGGAACTCGAAGATCCCACCAAGGATAGAAGCGCATATTGGAGACGGTTTTGCAAGGTGGATATCATTACATCGTACCATTACATAATAGTTGGGGATACATACAAGAGGCATACAATGCCAGACGAACACAACAACATCATACATAAGAGCATCATCTGACTACGGATGAAACACAAATAGAAACTCAAATGACATCCACCCTGCTAGCTCAGGCTACCGACCAGGAACCTATCCCCTGAACGACGAAGCAGAAGAAGAACTCAAAACAAGCAAGCATCACTCTCGCATCATGATCATCGCATAACCTGTACCTGCAACAGTTGTTGTAGTAATCTGTGAGCCACGAGGACTCAGCAATCCCATTACCATGGGTATCAAGACTAGCAAAGCTTAATGGGTATGGAATGGATAAGTGGTGAGGTTGCAGCAGCGACTAAGCATATATGGTGGCTAACATACACAAATAAGAGCGAGAAGAGAAGCAAACGGAACGGTCAAGAAGCTAGAAGTGATCAAGAAGTGATCCTGAAACTACTTACGTTCAGACATAACCCAAAACCGTGTTCACTTCCCGGACTCCGCCGAGAAGAGACCATCACGGCTACACACGCGGTTGATGCATTTTAATTCGAGTCTGGTGTCAAGTTCTCTACAACTGGATATTAAAAAATTCCCATCTGCCACATAACCGCGGGCACGACTTTTGAAAGTTTATCCCCTGCAGGGGTGTCCCAGCTTAGTCCATTATAAGCTCTCACAACCAACAAAGGATATTCCTTCTCTCGGGAAGACCCGATCAGTCTCGGAATCCCGGTTACAAGACATTTAGAAATTGGTAAAACAAGACCAGGAAGACCACCCGACTGTGCCGACAAATCCCGATAGGAGCTGCACATATCTCATTCTCAGGGCACAACGGATGAGCAATCCGTACAACTAAAACCAAACCTCAAGTTTGCCTGAGGGGGCGCTGCAAAGGGCTCTAGTTTGGATCAACACTCAGAGGAGCACTGGCCCGGGGGTTTTAAAATAAAGATGACCCTCGGGTTTGCAATCCCAAGGGAAAGTTATAGGTTGTTAGGCAAATGTAAAACCAACGTTGGGCCTTGCTGGAGGGGTTTTATTCAAAGCGAACTGTCAAGGGGTTCCCATACACCCGGCCGCGTAAGGAACGCAAAATCAAGGAACATAACACCAATATGACAGAAACTAAGGCGGCAAGAGTGGAACAAAACACCAGGCATAAGGCCGAGCCTTCCACCCTTTACCAAGTATATAGATGCATTAATTAAATAAGAGATATTGTGATATCCCAACATCATCCTATCCATCATGGAGCAATCTTTGACTTCACCTACAACTAACAACGCTATAAGAGGGGCCGACAAAGCGGTAACATAGCAAAGCAACAGTTTGCTAGGAAGGCTGAAAAAGGTTAGAGGATGACATGGCAATTTGGGAGGCTTGATAAACAAGACATAGGTAGCACAGCATAGCATAGAACATAGCAACTAGCATAGCAATGATAGTAGTGAGATCCAGGGTAGTGGTCATCTTGCCTGAAATCCCGCAAGGAAGAACGAGTCCATTAAGAAGACAAACGAACGTAGTCAAATGAATCCTCACAACTCCGGAACGAAACCGAAGCTAACGATTGAAGCAAACTGGAAAGAAGCAAACAACATGGTAAACACACAAGCATAATCATGGCATGATGCACAATCAAGTATGATGCATGTACGGTTTAATGAGGCATGGCATGGCAAAGTGCAACAAACAATACTACAAGTTAAGTGGAGCTCAATATGCAACGAGTTGCATATTGACAAAACGCCACGTTCAATTATTTAGTTCTCTCTTGTTTATGTACCCAACAACATTAAATGTTATTAAACATGGCAAGGGGTGAAGCATATGAAAACTACCTATCTAGGCAAGTTTAAATGAGGCCGGAAACAACAAACAACAATTCCGGAAAATCCTTATGTCCATATTTCGAATTTGGTACTGTTCTGCCCTAAACCATATTTTAATGTTGTTAGCATTAAAACAAAGTGCACCATGTTAAACTATGCATTTTCCACCCCATTTACATATAAAGTTTTTTAAATTCGGAGCTATGGTTAATTAGTTATGAAATAAATCATTTTAACATGTCATATAAGAAAATTTAAACAAACAACATTTTAAACATTTTAAACATGGATGCAAGGAGCATATTATGAAATTAGATGAAATTCTAAGCATTTTACATATATAATTCATTTTAATCCAATGCATGGTTGTGGAGTTATTAAATGCGTGATCATGAGGGTTTTTCTGCAAAACAATAAAACACTGGATAATGCTAAATTCGCAGAACTGAAATAAACATCTACGGGCCGAATCTGCACTTGGGACAACAGTGGAAGGGGGCGCAGCGGTGGCTCACCATGCGCTGAGGCCCAGGTGGTGGAGCGGTGGGGCAGGCTGGATTTGTAGGGGAAGCAGCGGGGCCGACGTATTGCGGGCGGCTGGGCATAGGCGCCGGGGTCAACAGTAGCAGCAGGCCGTCTCGGGCGGTCGTGGTCAACGCAGCTGGAGCGCTATGCTCTGCTTCTCTTAAACAGCAGCGCAGGGGAAGAAGAGGATGCCGCGGCGGACTTGGCGCGGTGCGGTGCTCCGGTAGCGTGGTCAACGGGCAGGAGAGGCCGGATCTGCCAGGTGGGGGAGGAGGTCCACGCGGTGAGGCTGGTCAGAGGCTCTGGTGGCCGGAGGAACCAGGCGTGCTCCGGTGCTCGTGCAGATGAGGCAAAGGAACTTGGCGCGATGCAGAGCAGTGCACGAGCTCCGGCGAGCGGGCAAGTCGAAGGGAGAAGGGCGGCTTAGGCCGGTCGGCGCTACATGCGGATCCTGGCAGAGAAGGCAAACACATGGAGAGGGAGATGGATTAGAGAGAGAGCACGAGAGAGAAAATAAAGGGAAGGGAGTAGGAGAAGAATTGGACGACGACCTGACGGCATGCTCCAACGAGGCGGGGAGGAGGCCGGGGTCCATTGGGAGGCTTCCATGGCGCTGGTGTGCTCCTGTGAAGAGAGCAAAGAGAGAGACGAGGTGAGGTGAGAACCAAAGATGGAAAAAGGGGGGTGCAGGGACAGAGAGAACCAGGCGGCGAGGGCTCATCTGCTGGAGATGCTTGTCGGTGGAGGGAGCTCTGGTGGTGCTGCAGCTTGCCACGTGCGAAGGAGGGGCGAGGCCGGAGGGGAACGAGACGGAAGCTCGCTCGAGGAGATCGAGCGCTAGAGCGTGGGGCTCTCTGTTGTTGCGGTAGGTGGGAGGACGAACTGAGAGGCTACGGGCTATTCGATCTGGATCTGACGGTCCAGACGGACGGTGGGACAGATGGATGTGGTTGGGTGGATCTGGAAAACGAGGTAGGAAGACTGGTTGGTTCGGTGCTGGATCCGAGGAGGGTGGCGGCGCAGGAGGGGCTATGAGCTATGCTAGGGTTTGGTTTAGACAGATTTGGTTAGGGGGTGGTCTATATATATGGAAATGAGGAAAGTTTGGATCTTCCGATCGAAATCCGACGGACGAGAATAAATATGCTAGGGAGTCCAACTAAGAAAACAGAGATGTTTTATAGATGTTAGGGGATGATCCGGACTCAAAGGTAATGACTGCCCGGGTCGGGTCCGGGACAACTTTCGGACGCGCGCGAGGGGTCTGAGTAAAGAGTAGAGAGGGTCAAACGGTCAGACAAGAGGGAACCAAAAACCCGGTTGGACTCGGATTGGTCAACGAAGGCAGGGGGAACGCGGCAACTACGAACGGATGCAAGCTTTATGAAAACATGCAGATGCAATGCGCATGATGCTATGAGATGAGATGCATGACCTGAACAAAATGCAAAACAAAAGACAAAACCCCAACCACGAAGGAAATAATATATCACGTAGCCGGAAATGGCAAGAGTTGGAGTTACAATTATGGAAAGCTACATCCGGGGTGTTACAACACTCCACCACTACAAGAGGATCTCGTCCCGAGATCTAGGATGGCACCGGAGAGAAATAGAAGATGAAGAGAAGAGGTAATACTGAGTCGCTTCTTCGACCAATGAGTGAAACCAAAGAACCTTGAGAGGTTGAAAAGTTGAAAGAAAGAACACAATGGAGTTGAACACAATTGAGAGCACTGCAGTAGAAAATAGAAACAAGGAACACCATGTGAACCTTGGGGGTTGAAAGACATAAGAAAAGGGTTACAATGGACAAGAAGTACATGCAAGCACTCCGGATAAATGGATAAGCACGAAAAGAACACGATCCTCACAATTCGAGATGATGAGTGAAAAGAGCAACATCACAATGCCTCTGGAAGAAAGAATAGAAGATAGACCATTGGAATAATAGAATGGAGAAGAAAATACCAACTTCTGCCACAAATGGGCTTGGAAAACACCCTTTCAAGAAGGTTATAACGGAGTTGTTGGAAAACCAACAACGAAACGAATAAGCTTGTAGTGAGCTTATGGAAAACTTCTCAAAATTGAGGCAAAATTCTGCCACTACGGAAACAAATAGTATAATTGATAACACCAACGAGATGAAAAACTTCTTCCACCAAGATCATAGAGAGATAACTTGGACCATTGATAATCACCACAATAGCAACATTCCTTAGGGAAGGCTTTAGGTGAAATATGACACAAGATAACTCCAACGAAGAGATTAATGGATTTAAAATACCTCATTCTTGACAACTTGAATCACCAAGGGAAATTGTCAAGAGTGACATAACACCACCTCAAAAGATAAGGTAGAAAGAATTGCATTTTGGAATGCAAAATGAAGAATGCTTGAACGCCTCAAAACAAAACATGTGTTGAGCACCATGTTTAATTTTTGAGTATAGCTTGGCGGATCTTAGCTTCGAGAGAAATCTTGAAGAACAATTGAAGAATGAAATGAATCCTTGACGAACCATCATGTAGAGCCTCCATGAAGAACTCCGGTAATAAAAGGATGATAAAAAGAAAGAGAAGTTGAAAACACAAGGTGAACCCTTGCAATGATTTAGATGGAGCTTCGAAATGAGAAAGCTTTGAACTCCGGACAAGAAAAGATGAAACATCTCGAACCGGGAAATGTGACATGATGAACAACTCTGGAAAGAAGAAACTAGATCACTTGGATGAAACAATAATGAGAATTACGTTATGCGTATCCTTCACCAAGTTAAATTGATGACAAGCAACGGATTTGGCATACTACTTATTCTCGTAGAAAGGATTAAGAGAGATATAGTGCAAACTTGAGAAGGTATTGATGGAACCACCGGTGGAATTTGGAAACAACAAATGAATTAATATGATAACGAAGGAAGTGAAATCTTGAACGAACCACCAAAAGAATTGAAATGAGAGTAGCAAAGGCACAATTCACTGGGAAGAATTGGACAACAAATGAAGATAGTTGAGGGGATTTAGATACATGAGAACGAAGAGATCATGAGCTGACTAAAGAGTATACTTGAACGATCCATCAGTAAGATTTGGAGAACGATAGCTACACACTGAGAATGAAGAATTATGACATGGTGGCCTTAAGAGGAAAGAAATGGAAACAACTCATGAAATGCTCCGAATGGGTGAAAAGAATTCTCACAAACGAAAACAATTATGAGAGGATGGCATGAAGCTTGAACTACGCATCTTTGGAAGAACGGGTATGGATTTAAGAGGAACTCTTCTTCGGTCTTCAAAATCCGAGAACGACGACGAGAAACACCACCAAATTGTTGAGACACTCCGGAAGGATTAAAAGAGTTAAGGTTAAGCCAAAGATGAAAAGAATTTGAAAACGACCTTGGAGAAGGCATGTGACTGATGAAAATTTATTATTACGTCAAACTTGGAAATGAATTTGAGAATAGATCCTGGGAAAAGACCTGTGGGTTAGGGCCCACTGAAGAGAAAACACCGTTGCAAACGATTGCGGAATAGATGATGCACCGGAACACCCGAAAGACTTGAATGAGGTGACAATCTCATATTACTTCAAACACCAACGAATCTCCTGAGTTGTCTTGAATACTCTGGAAGGATATATTGACGAAAGGCGAATGAGCAAGTGGAAACATTTGATCCAAGTAAAAGAATATGATCAACCCGAAAACTTGAATTGTGTCCACCGGAGAAGAAAAAGAGATGAAGAATGTCAAACGAGACGAGAATTCACCAGTTGAAATAACTGAGAGAAGACTAAAGAGGCTTCGCACGAGTGAAATTGATGCTCGAATAGAGACGCAAACTCCAGGAAGAAAAGGGGTGGGAGGGCGGGAAAAACAAAGGCAACTTGGAAGGGGGAACCAACGAATAACTTGAAGAGAAAACACCGGTTGAAATAATTGAGGAAAGAATGCAAAGGCTTCGCACGATTAGGATGGATACTCGATTACGGGCTCTGGCTCCGAGAAGAAAATGGGTGGGTGGGTGGGAAAAGAAAACAACTGAGGATTGATCTTGCGAAAACAAAGAGGTCGAATCGACTTGACGAGAAATGCACCGGATGGAAAAGAGCTGAGAACCAACAAAAGGATAACTAACCACGTGATCCTAAAGAAAAATTTGAAGGGGAAGAGGAGTAAGTCATAACACCCATGTCAAGATTCCTCACCAGAGCGACTAAGGGCTGAGGAGTAAAAAGAATTCCTACTCTCCTATATAACTAGACTCAGAAATAGTTTTCTTCTAGACTCGACAACGGCCAACTACGATCAATCAAGGGGGCTCCTATGGTCGGTCAAGGCTCTGATACCAACTTGTCAAGCCCAATACGCGACCCTATCCTAAAGGAACTCGAAGGTCCCACCAAGGATAGGAGCGCATATTGGAGACACTTTTGCAAGGTGGATATCATTACATCGTACCATTACATAATAGTTGGCGATACATACAAGAGGCATACAATGCCACACGAATACAACAATATCATACATAAGAGCATCATCTGACTACGGATGAAACACAAATAAAAACTCAAACGACATCCACCCTGCTAGCCCTGGCTGCCGACCAGGAACCTATCCCCTGAACGATGAAGCAGAAGAAGAACTCAAAACAAGCAAGCATCACTCTCGCATCATGATCATCGCATAACCTGTACCTGCAACAGTTGTTGTAGTAATCTGTGAGCCACGAGGACTCAGCAATCCCATTACCATGGGTATCAAGACTAGCAAAGCTTAATGGGTATGGAATGGATAAGTGGTGAGGTTGCAGCAGCGACTAAGCATATATGGTGGCTAACATACACAAATAAGAGCGAGAAGAGAAGCAAACAGAACGGTCAAGAAGCTAGAAGTGATCAAGAAGTGATCCTGAAACTACTTACGTTCAGACATAACCCAAAACCGTGTTCACTTCCCGGACTCCGCCGAGAAGAGACCATCACGGCTACACACGCGGTTGATGCATTTTAATTCGAGTCTGGTGTCAAGTTCTCTACAACTGGATATTAAAAAATTCCCATCTGCCACATAACCGCGGGCACGACTTTTGAAAGTTTATCCCCTGCAGGGGTGTCCCAGCTTAGTCCATTATAAGCTCTCACAACCAACAAAGGATATTCCTTCTCTCGGGAAGACCCGATCAGTCTCGGAATCCCGGTTACAAGACATTTAGAAATTGGTAAAACAAGACCAGGAAGACCACCCGACTGTGCCGACAAATCCCGATAGGAGCTGCACATATCTCATTCTCAGGGCACAACGGATGAGCAATCCGTACAACTAAAACCAAACCTCAAGTTTCCCTGAGGGGGCGCTGCAAAGGGCTCTAGTTTGGATCAACACTCAGAGGAGCACTGGCCCGGGGGTTTTAAAATAAAGATGACCCTCGGGTTTGCAATCCCAAGGGAAAGTTATAGGTTGTTAGGCAAATGTAAAACCAACGTTGGGCCTTGCTGGAGGGGTTTTATTCAAAGCGAACTGTCAAGGGGTTCCCATACACCCGGCCGCGTAAGGAACGCAAAATCAAGGAACATAACACCAGTATGACAGAAACTAAGGCGGCAAGAGTGGAACAAAACACCAGGCATAAGGCCGAGCCTTCCACCCTTTACCAAGTATATAGATGCATTAATTAAATAAGAGATATTGTGATATCCCAACATAATCCTGTCCATCATGGAGCAATCTTCGACTTCACCTGCAACTAGCAACGCTATAAGAGGGGCTGAGCAAAGTGGTAACATAGCCAAGCAACGGTTTGCTAGGAAGGGTGAAAAAGGTTACATGACGACATGGCAATTTGGGAGGCTTGATAAACAAGAGATAGGTAGCGCAGCATAGTGATAGAACGTAGCAACAAGCATAGCAATGATAGTAGTGAGATCCAGGGTAGAGGTCATCTTGCCTGAAATCCCGCAAGGAAGAAGAACGAGTCCATGAAGAAGACAAACAGACGTAGTCGAACGAATCCTCACAACTCCGAAACGAAACCGAAGCTAACGAGAGAAGCAAACCAGAAAGAAGCAAACAACATGGTAAACACACAAGCATAATCATGGCATGATGCACAATCAAGTATGATGCATGTCCGGTTTAATGAGGCATGGCATGGCAAAGTGCAACAAATAATACTACAAGTTAAGTGGAGCTCAATATGCAACGAGTTGCATATTGACAAAACGCCACGTTCAATTATTTAGTTCAGTCTTGTTTATGTACCCGACAATATTAAATGTTATTAAACATGGCAAGGGGTGAAGCATATGAAAACTACCTATCTAGGCAAGTTTAAATGAGGCCGGAAACAACAAACCACAATTCCGGAAAATCCTTATGTCCATATTTCAAATTTGGTACTGTTCTTCCCTAAACCATATTTTAATGTTGTTAAGCATCAAAGCAAAGTGCACCATGTTAAACTGTGCATTTTCCACCCCATTTACATCTAAAGTTTATTAAATCCGGAGCTACGGTTAATTAGTTATGAAATAAATCATTTTAACATGTCATCTAAGCAAATTTAAACAAACATCATTTTAAACATTTTAAACATGGATGCAACCAGCATATTATGAAACTAGATGAAATTCTAAGCATTTTACATATACAATTCATTTTAATTCGATGCACGGTTGTGGAGTTATTAAATGCATGATCATGAGAGTTTTTCTGCAAAACAGTAAAACACTGGATAATGCTAAATTCGCAGAACTAAAAAAAATATCTACGGGCCGAATCTGCACTTGGGCCAACAGTGCAAGGGGGCCGCAGAGTGGCTCACCATGGGCCGAGGCCCAGGTGGTGGAGCGGTGGGGCAGGCTAGATCTGTAGGGGAAGCAGCGAGGCCGGCGTATTGCGGGCGGCTGGGCCTTGGCGCCGGGGTCAACAATAGCAGCAGGCCGGCTCGGGCGGTCGCGTTCAAGGCAGCTGGAGCGCTGCGCTCTGCTTCTCTCAAAGAACAGTGCAGGGGAAGAAGAGGATGCAGCGGCGGACTTGGCGCGATGCAGTGCTCCGGCAGCGCGGTTAACGGGCAGGAGAGGCCGGATCTGCCAGGTGGGGGAGGAGGTCCACACGGCAAGGCTGGTTAGAGGCTCTGGTGGCTGGAGGAAGCGGGCGTGCTCCGGTGCTCGTGCAGATGATGCAGAGGAACTTAGCGCGATGCAGAGCAACGCACGAGCTCCGACGAGTGGGCAAGGTAGAGGGAGAAGTGCGGCTCGGGCCGGCCGGCGCTCCATGTGGATCGTGGCAGAGAAGGCAAACGCATGGAGAGGGAGAAGGATTAGAGAGAGAGAGCATGGGAGAGAAAATAAAGGGAAGGGAGGAGGAGAAAAACGAGATGACGACCTGACGGCATGCTCCGACGAGGCGAGGAGGAGGCCGGGATCGATCGGGAGGCTTCCATGGCGCTGGTGTGCTCCTGTGAAGAGAGCAAAGAGAGATACGAGGTGAGGGGAGAACCAGAGAGGGAAAACGGGGGTGCAGGGGGAGAGAGAACCAGGCGGCGAGGGCTCATCTGCTGGAGATGCTCGTCGTCGGAGGGAGCTCCGGTGGTGCTGTGGCTTGCCGCGCGCGAAGGACGGGCGAGGTCGGAGGGGAACGAGGCAGGAGCTCGCTCGAGGAGATCGAGCGCTAGAGCGTGGGGCTCTCTGTTGTTGCGGTAGGTGGGAGGACGAACTGGGAGGCTATGGGCTGTTCGATCTAGATCTGACAGTCCAAACGGATGATGGGATGGATGGATGTGGTTGGGTGGTTCTGAAAAACAAGGTAGGAAGACTGGTTGGTTCGGTGCTGGATCCGAGGAGGGTGGTGACGCAGGAGGGGCTAGGAGCTAGGCTAGGGTTTGGTTTAGACAGATTTGGTTAGGGGGTGGTCTATATATATGGAAAGGAGGAAAGTTTGGATCTTCTGGTCGAAATCCGACGGACGAGAATAAATATGCTAGGGAGTCCAACTAAGAAAATGGAGATGTTTTATAGATGTTAGGGGATGATCCGAACTCAAAGGTAACGACTGCCCGGGTCGGGTCCGGGACAACTTTCGGACGCACGCGAGGGGTCTGAGTAAAGAGCGGAGAGGGTCAAACGGTCACACAAGAGGGAATCAAAAACCCGGTTGGACTCGGATCGGTCAACGAAGGCAGGGGAAACGCGACAACTACAAACGGATGCAAGCTTTATGAAAACATGTAGATGCAATGCGCATGATGCTATGAGATGAGATGCATGACCTGAAGAAAATGAAAATCAAAAGACAAAACCCCAACCACGAAGGAAATAATATATCACATAGCCGGAAATGGCAAGAGTTGCAGTTACAATTATGGAAAGCTACATCCGGGGTGTTACATGTGGCTGGGTCTCGGTTGTTGCTTGAGAGGGAAAAACGAGGAGGAGACCAGGTGGAGAGTGGCGGCGACGGAGGATGGGATGGATGGGACATCTCCTAAAAATTAGGGTTCGGTCTGATATATATAGCACTGGATTAGGTTAGGGTAAGATATGGAAACTCCGATCAACATCGAGCGGTTGAGAAAAATAGACTAGGTGAATCCAATAAAGAACCGATGATGTTTTAGGGATTGGGGATGATCCGGACCCAACGGTCATGACTGAGCGCTTCGGGTCCGGGGGAGTTTCTGACGTGGGCGAGGGGTCGATGCACTATGCAAAGAGGGGTTAGGTGGTTTGACTAGTGGGAATCGAAAACTCGGTTGGACTCAGATTGGTCAATGAAGGCAAGGGGGACGCGACAACTACGAACGGATGCAAGCTTTATGAAAACATGCAGATGCAATGCGCATGATGTTATGATGAAAAGCAACAAGCAAAAATAAATCACACGGCAAAACTCGCAACAGCTGGAAGTCTTCTGGAGCGTCGGTCTCGGGGCGCCACATGAAGACATCCCAGAATATTCGTGTTTGGATTCAATTATTTTGAGGTTGTCGCCTCACTGAAGTCTTTCAATCGCTCCGGTGCATCAGTTCTCATTCAACAATCCTTTTTCAACGGTGTTTCCTCTTCAATGGGCCCTAACCCAGAGGTTTTTCCCCAGGATCTTACCTGACTCTTCTAATTTTCCGGAATTATTCCCAAATCCTTCCCAAAAGCGTGACGTAAGAATGGATTCCATCAGTCATATGCCTTCTCCAAGAACGTTTTCAAATCATTTTCATCTTTCGATCAACCTTTACTCTTTTCATTCTTCCAGAGTGTCTCAACAATTTTGGTAGTGTTCCTCATAGTCATTCTCTACATTTGAAGAACGAAGAAGAGTTTTCCTCTAAATCTTGTTGGATCTCTCGAAGATTCATGGTTCTAGCTTCATGTTATCCTCTCAAATTATTGCATTTGTCAGAGATTCTTTTCTTACCCATCTGGAGTACGTCAGGAGTTGTTTCTCATTTTGTTTCACCGGAGGCCATAATTCCAGAAGAATTCTTCGCCCTCACATTCCAGCTATCATTCTCCAATTATCCCGGTGCATATGTCAAGTATTCTTTAGTCAGCTCGTGATCTCTTCGTTCTTTGGCTTCTATATCCCCTCAAGCATATTTCCTCTTCTAATTCTTCCGGGTGAGGAATTCTCTTTCTTCATTCATTTTCAAATTCCCATGGTGGTTCATTCAAGATTCCCTTTCCTTTGTTATCTTATCAATTCATTCGTTCTTTCCAATCTTGCTGGTGGTTCATGAAGACCTTCCAAGTTTTGCGCTATATCTCTGCTCAATCCTTTCCCAATGGGAATAAGTAGTATGCAACCCATTGCTTCTCATCAATTTAATTGGTGGGGGATAAGCATAACATAATTCTTATTCTTCTTTCATCAAATTGATTAATCCCTTCCTTCAGAGTTTGTTCATGATGAATAATTTCTCGGTTCTAAATTGTTTGTCTTTTCTTTTCCAGAGTTCAAAGTTTTCTCGGCTATCTCGTTGCAAAGCCCCATCTAAATCATCACGGGGCTTTAATCTTATTCTTTTCATCCTTCAAGTCGATGTCATCATCCTTTTGTTATCAGAGTTCTTCGTGGTGGTTCATTAAGGATTTAATTCATTCTTCAAGTGTTCATCAAGATTCTTGTTGGAGGAGTTCAAGTATCTTTTCTTCCTGCGTCTCGAAGTGCAATTAATTCTCCGTATTTTTTTGAAGTAGAGTTTTAAAATTCTTTGTTCTTCTCAGCTATTCAAGCATTTGGTTGTGGCATAATTTCACCTCAAGTTTTGAGATGTTTTTCCATAAGTCCACATCAAGATGATTCTTTTGTTGTTTATTTTCTTAACAACTCCGTTCAATCCTTCCTTCTAAGGATGCTATCGAATTCGTTTGTGGTGTAAGTTGTCGTTCTCTTATCCGTTCTTTTCATTCCACTATTTCAATTCTTCCGGAGGCATTATGTTGTTCATCACGTAAAGTGTCATCCCATCTTGTGAAGTTCATGCTCTATTCCTTCCATTTTCAGCCTAAGTGCTGCCAAAATTCTTTTGTTCTTACTCCTTTTCTACCTTGTTCTAACTGGAGTAGTTTCATAGCCTATCTTATTCCTTGAGCTTTTGATTCTCGTCATATTCGTCGTTCCTCTTTTCTACCCGAGTGCTCTCGACTTTGTTCTTCTTCTCTCTTGTGTTCTCACTTCACCTCATCCTCTTTTTTCTTCCGTCTCGTTCCTAAGTTCTCGGGACGAGATCTTCTGTTAGTGGAGGAGAGTTGTAACGCCCTGAGACCGACGCGCCAGGTGTCTTCCAGTTATTCGCCGTCGTTGCCATGTCATTCGCTTGCGTGTTGCTATTTGCCATGTCATCATATTAACTCCGCTCATGCATATGCCCTGTTTTTCACTAAGTCATAATCTATGTTATTAAGTTGCTCCTTGCATTGATCACCTTGGTTTAATCTTGATGCCTATGAACCTGAACCTTAATCTTAGTTGAAGCATGTTATCTATACTTTGAGTGCATACCAAGTTTGTGTTCATATGATTCTTGTAGCATGTTGTTTTGATGATTACAAAGTGCCTAGTTGCTATTTGGGCAGATTGTTGATATAACTTGTTTGGAGTGTATGTGTTGCACCGTTGCTTCGTTTTGAGCGTGTTCTATATGAAACTTGCTTAGAATTGCATATAGATTCATACTATCTTGTTGCATCCATGTTTTGAGGTGTGTGCTTGATGTTTGAGTGCATTTTGCATCAATTCCATGTTTAACTTGTATTGCTCATATCTTATAGGCTGTAGCTCTGAATTAAATGAAATTTTATGTAACTTGACTAGAAAAACGTGTAGATCATCATGGTGCATTTTAACTTGCTGTGTAACAACTTATCCTTAATGTTTTGTACAGACCCGGACCAATTTCTAAATTTGCATATGAGGACTTACCGGAATTGTTATATGTTGTTTCCAGCCTCATTTAAACTTGCTTTGACGTGATGTTTTTGTATGCATCATTTCTTGCCATGAGTAGCATCATATAGCCTTGTAATGCATCATCCTTGGCTGAGCATCATGCCATGTTTATGTGTTGGGTGTTTACCATGTTGTTTGCTTCTTTCTGGTTGTGCTTCTTCTCGTTAGTTCCCGTTTCATTGCGATCGTGAGGATTCGTTCGACTACGCTCGGTTCGTCTATGTGGCTTCGTCTTCTTCATGGACTCATTCTTCTTCCTAGCGGGATTTCAGGCAAGATGACCATTACCCTGGATCTCACTACTATAATTGCTATGCTAGTTGTCTTGATGCTATCGCTATGTCGCGCTTCCTACCACTTTTTTATCAAGCCTCCCTATATGCCATGAAACAACCTCTAACCTTTTCCACCATCCCAGCAACCATTGTTTGGATATGTTACTACTTTGCTCAACCCCTCTTATAGCGTTGCTAGTTGCAGGTGCAGGTGTGGGTTGTCCCATGTTGGGACATGGATATCATGGGATATCACAATATCTCTTATTTAATTAATGCACATATATACTTGGTAAAGGGTGGAAGGCTCGGCCTTATGCCTGGTGTTTTGTTCCACTCTTGGCGCCCTAGTTTCCGTCATACCGGTGCTATGTTCCTTGACTTTGCATCCCTAATACGATGAGGGTTTATGGGTCCCTTTTGACAGTTCGCTTTGAATAAAACTCTTCCAGCAAGACCCAACATTGGTTTTAACATTTGCCTACATGATAAAAGTGAATTAATTAATTGGCATAGGGCATCATGAACCCGAGGAGTAATTCCACATAAACAGGGGGTGCCAGTGCTGATGGTGTTGGTCCCAAACTAGAGCATTGTGCGGGCCGCCCCGGGGCAACCTGGGTTATTTTTAGCACCTGTACGCGTCGCTCATCTGTCGTGGCTTGAGACTAGATATGCGCGGCTACTATCAGGGTGTCGGCACGCTGGGAGGTCTTGCTGGACTTGTTTTACCATTGTCGAAATGTCTTGTGCATCGGGATCCCGAGTCTGATCGGATGTCCCGTGATGGAGGACTGTTTTCGCGGATCATGAGCTTGTAATGGGCTAAGTTGGGACACCCCTGCAGGGTTTAAACTTTCGAGAGCCGTGCCCGCGGTTATGTGGCAGATGGGAATTTTTAATGTCCGGTAGATCTTGACACCAGATTCGAATTAAAGTACACCAACCGCGTGTGTAACTGTGATGGTCTCTTTTCGGGTGAGTTCGAGAAGAGAACATGGTGGGGTTATGTTTGAACGTAAGTAGTCCAGGATCACTTCTTGATCATTACTAGTTTCGACTGTTCGCTTAGCTTCTCATCTTATTCTTCTACTCGTAAGTTATCCACCATACAATGCTTAGTCGCTTGCTGCAACCTCACCACTTACCCTTTCCATACCCATTAAGCTTTGCTAGTCTTGATACCCATGGTAATGGGATTGCTGAGTCCTCGTGGCTCACAGATTACTACAAAAATAGTTGCATGTACAAGTAATGCAATGATCTGACGTGAGAGCGATGTTTACTCGTTTTGGAGTTCTTCTTCTACTTCTTCTTTGTTCAGGGGATAGGTTCCTGGTTGGCAGCCTGGGCTAGCAGGATGGATGTCATTTGAGTTTTTGTTTGTGTTTCATCCGTAATTGGATGATGCTCTAATGTATGATGTCGTTGTATTCATGTGGCATTGTATGCCTTTTTTATGTATCCCCATCTATTATTTAATGGTACGATGTAATGATATCCACCTTGCAATAGCGTTTCAATATGCGGCTCTATCCTTGGTGGGACCTTCAAGTTCCTCTCGGATAGGATCGCATATTAGGCGTGACATCCAGTCTGTGCTGTGCTCCATCCGCACCACCGCGACCAAGCCGACCGGCGAGACACTGTTCTTCCTCATCTACGGAGCTGAAGCGGTTCTCCCACACGAGGTCAAGCGTCGCTCCACGCGGGTCCTGGCGTTTGACGAGGCACGCCAGGACGCCACATGAGGGATGGATCTCATGGTGGGGGAGGAATGCTGCCGTCAAGCCTCGCTCTGAGCGGCAAGGTACCAACAGGCGCTGCGGTGGTACTACTGCCACAACGTCCACCCTAGGACGCTCGAGGTGGATGATCTCGTCCTGAGGCGGGTGCTCTCCAGGGAAGGGATGCACAAGCTCTCTCTCATGTGGGAGGGCCCATTTAGGATTTCCCATGTCTCCAGGCCTGGCACCGCACGCCTGGAGACACAGGACGGGATCCACATCCAGAAAGCATGGAACATCCAGCACCTCTGGAAGTTCTACCCATGAAGCAAGGCTCCGGCCTGTGAAGGTCTCCGCTCGTGACACTCTCACGTAATAATGAGTGGGGCTGTACACGCCCCGAAGTCTCCTGAGTGCCGCCCTGGGGTCTCACGGGGGCTCCCTCCCACGTCCTAGTGGTAGCACTTAGCTCCACGCCGGTGAGAAGACTAGACTAGGTGCCGGACGCGGCTGTTCATTTGCTTGCTTTCCGTAGTTGTTTCACAATCTTTTAATGAGTTCGGAGTTTTCGCGTTTGGTTCGCCAAGTTGGATTTTCTCTCCTCTCGTTTCACTCATTCTTAGCCTGGGCCAGGAAAGGGCGGTAGTTGCCCGTCGCTCTTCCTCGCGCGCCCCGCGCGTGGGGGCTAGGTAGGTGTGTGTGCACGGGTCCACCCTCACACAAGCACATCTCGTCGAACCCCGTTGCCCAAGTGCTTCAGCTTTCTAATCCTCGCGAGGCGCGCTCGATCGAGCTCGTGGGCGTCGGCGCCCTCTCATGTCCGTGCCCCTCGGGCAGCGCGACACGGTGCATTAAACCTATGGCAGGGGGCTTGTGCAAGGAAGAATGAGGTGCCCGTTAAGGTTTCTATTCCTTTAAACAACTCTGCAGCAGCTCTACAGCGTCTCCCAAGGCCTACATCACCTCCCGAGATTAGTGGCCCCTGAGTCATCAGGAAGGGGGGCTCTGCCAGGCATGAAGGGCCGCACCCCCGCGAGGTCGGAAGCTACCGCAAAGATGTCAAGCTAAGTTACCCTACCCGTGCCTACCCAGAATACAAACATAATGGCACAATGATACATCTCCAACGTATCTACTTTCCAAACACTTTTGCCCTTGTTTTGGACTCTAACTTGCATGATTTGAATGAAACTAACCCAGACTGACGCTGTTTTCAGCAAAACTGCCATGATGTTGTTTTATGTGTAGAAAACAAAAGTTCTCGAAATGTCCTGAAAATCCACGAAGGCACTTTTTGGAAAATATAAAAAATACTGGCGAAAGAATCAATACCAGGGGCCCACACCCTATCCACGAGGGTGGGGGGCGCGCCCCCTATCTCGTGGGCCCCCTGAGGCTCCGCCGACCTCAACTCCAACTCCATATATTCCGTCTCGCGGAGAAAAAAATCAGAGAGAAAGTTTCATCGTGTTTTACGATACGAAGCCGCCGCCAAGCCCTAATCTCTCTTGGGAGGGCTGATCTGGAGTCCGTTCGGGGCTCCGGAGAGGGGGATTCATTGCCGTCGTCATCATCAACCATCCCCATCACCAATTTCATGATGCTCACCGCCATGCGTGAGTAATTCCATCATAGGCTTGCTGGACGGTGATGGGTTGGATGAGATTTACCATGTAATCAAGTTAGTTTTGTTAGGGTTTGATCCCTAGTATCCACTATGTTCTGAGATTGATGTTGCTATGACTTTGCTATGCTTAATGATTGTCACTAGGGCCCGAGTGCCATGATTTCAGATCTGAACATATTATGTTTTCATGAATATATGTGTGTTCTTGATCCTATCTTACAAGTCTATAGTCACCTATTATGTGTTATGATTCGACAACCCCGAAGTGACAATAATCGGGATACTTCTCGGTGATGACCGTTGTTTGAGGAGTTCATGTATTCACTATGTGCCAATGCTTTGTTTCGGTTCTCTATTAAAAGGAGGCCTTAATATCCCTTAGTTTCCGATAGGAACCCACTGCCACAGGAGGGTAGGACAAAAGATGTCATGCAAGTTCTTTTCCATAAGCACGTATGACTATATTCGGAATACATGCCTATATTACATTGATGAACTGGAGCTAGTTCTGTGTCACCCTAAGTTATAGCTATTACATGAGGAATCACATCCGACATAATTATCCATCATTGATCCAATGCCTACGAGCTCTTCACATCTTGTGTTCCGCTTATTTACTTTTCCATTGCTACTGTTACAACTATTACATAACTATTATCTTTTCTTTTGCCACTGTTACCTTTATTATCATACCACTTTGCTACTAAATACTTTGCTGCAGATAGTAAGTTATCCAGGTGTGGTTGAATTGACAACTCAACTTCTAATACTCAAGAATATTCTTTGGCTCCCCTTGTGTCGAATCAATAAATTTGGGTTGAATACTTTACCCCCGAAAGCTGTTGCGATCCCCTACACTTGTGGGTTATCAAGACTAATTTCTGGCGCCGTTGCCGGGGACCATAGCTCTATTCTCTGAGTCACTTGGGATTTATATCTGTTGATCACTATGAAGAACTTGAAAGACGCGAAAACTATGATTTTTCCCTCAACTAAGAGGGGAGGTAAGGAACTGCCATCTAGCTCTGCACTAGATTCTCCTTCTGTTTTGAGTAAGCTTGCGACACCTAAACCTGCTACTGCTATGAATTCTGATATGTCGCATGTTATTGATGATGCCACTTCTGCAATGCATGATACTTATGATGAAACTACTTTTGTTCGTGATACCACTTTGCCATTAGGTGAATTTCTTGATGAGCAACTTGCTAGGGCTAGGGAGATAGAAATTATTGAGAATGAAATTATTGATGATAGTGATGATGAAGGTTCTCCCAATGATTATGAATTACCTGTTGTTCCTGAGGGTTATGTTATGGAAGAGGAAGCTGCTAGAGCTATCTTTGCCTGTAAAGATAGATATGATCTTAAAAAGTTATTAGCTAAATGGAAGCAGCAATCTCTTAATGCTAGAATGAAACCTGACCCTGCTTTTGCTACTTCACCTATCTGTGTTACTGATAAGGATTATGAATTCTTTGTTGATCCTAAGATAATTACTTTGGTTGAATCTGATCCTTTTTATGGCAATGAATCTGAAACTGTTGTGGCACATCTTACCAAGTTGAATGACATAGCCACACTGTTTACTCATGATGATAAATCTCGCTATTATTATATCCTTAAGATATTTCCATTCTCATTAAAGGGTGATGCTAAGACTTGGTATAATTCTCTTGCTCCTGGTTGTGTGCGTAGTCCCTAGGATATGATTTATTACTTCTCTGCTAAATATTTCCCTGCTCATAAGAAACAAGCTGCCTTTTGGGAAATATATAATTTTGTGCAAATCAAAGAAGAGAGTCTTCCACAAGCTTGGGGGAGGCTTCTCCGATTATTTAATGCTTTGCCTGATCATCCTTTTAAGAAAAACGAAATGCTTGATATCTTTTATAATGGACTAACCGATGCTTCCAAGGACTACTTGGATAGTTGTGCTGGTTGTGTTTTCAGGGAAAGAACAGTCGACGAAGCTGAACTACTTGAATAATATGTTGACTAATGAAAATAATTGGACTCTTCCCGAGCCAATTCCTGAGGCAATTCCTGAGCCAATTGAGCCAACTCCTGAGCCTATTCCTCAACCCACTCCGAAGAAGAGAGGTGTTTTATTCCTCAGTCCTGAAGAAATGCAAGAGGCAAAGAAATCAATGAAAGAAATAGGTATAAAAGCTGAAGATGTTAAGAATTTACCACGTATTGAAGAAATACATGGTCTTAATATACCGCCTATTGAAGAACCACATTGTCTTGATAACCCGACACAGGTAGTAAAGGTAAATTCTCTCTATAGATATGATAAAGTTGAAATTCCCTCTACTAAATTTCATAGCCCATGCTTTGATGAATTTGATGACTTTATGGCTAGACAAGAAAGTTTTAATGCTTATGTTGGTAGAGAGTTGAAGAATAATGCTTTCGAGATAGGACGCGTGAGCGATTATATGGCTAGAGTTAAATGTGAACTTAAACTCGTTAGCAAATATGCTTCTATGGTTGTTACTCAATCTGAGCAAGTACTTAAAGCTCAAAATGATTTTCTTGATGAATTAAATAATAAAAATGATTTTGCTATTAGAGTGGCTACTAGAACCGGTAGAATGACTTAGGAACCTTTGTATCCTGAAGGCCATCCTAAGAGAATCGAGCAAGATTGTCAGAGAAACAATTTAGAGGCGCCTAGTTCTTCCAAAAAGAGGAAAAAGAAAAACAATAGGACTTTGCATGCTTCTAGTGAACCTGCTGTAGACACACCCGAGAATTTCAATGATATTTCTATCTCTGATGCTAAAACACAATCAGGTGATGAACATGAACCTAGTGATAAAGTTAATGATAATGTTCATGTTGATGCTCAACCTAGCAAAAACAATGAAGTAGAGATTGAACCTGCTGTTGATCTTGATAACCCACAATCAAAGAATCAACATTATGATAAGAGAGATTTTGTTGCTAGGAAGCACGGTAGAGAAAGAGATCCATGGGTTCAGAAATCCATGCCCTTTCCTCCTAAACCATCCAAGACAAAGGATGATGAGGATTTTGAGCGCTTTGCTGAAATGATTAGACCTATTTTCTTACATATGCGCTTGACTGATATGCTCAAAGTAAATCCTTACGCTAAGTATATGAAGGATATCGTTACAAATAAAAGAAAGATACCGGAAGCTGAAATTTCCACCATGCTTGCTAATTACACTTTTAAGGGTGGAATACCAAAGAAACTTGGAGACCCGGGGGTACCAACTATACCATGCTCCATTAAAAGAAATTATGTTAGAACTGCTTTATGTGATCTTGGAGCCGGTGTTAGTGTCATGCCTCTCTCTTTATATCGTAGACTTGAATTGAATAAGTTGACACCTATCTTTGCAAATGGCTAATAAATCAACTGCTATACCTGTTGGTATTTGTGAGGATGTGCTTGTTGTAGTTGCAAATGTCACTATCTTAACAAACTTTGTTATTCTTGATATTCCTGAGGACGATAGTATGTCGATTATCCTTGGTAGACCCTTTTTGAATACTACAGGGCTGTTATTGATTGCAACAAAGGCAATGTCACTTTTCATGTTAATGGTAATGAGCATACGATACACTTTCCAAGGAAACAATCTCAAGTTCATAGCATCAATTCTATTGGAAAAGTTCCAACTATTATTATTGGAGGTTTTGAATTTCCTCTCCCTACTGTCAAGAAAAAGTATGATATTCTTATTATTGGGGATATTCATATCCCCGTTGAGGTAACTTAGTGTTATTCGAAATTTCTACGGTTCCGTGTTATTCGGAATGAGTTTGTTAACAAGACTTGATCAACCTTGTTAGTGGATTCATTTTGATGATCATGAGATGGATGAAACTAGAAGGCACAATCTTCTGTACCCTCTTTTTACTTTCTGGTATTTAGAATAAATAAAGCAAAAATAGTATTATTCGTCTGTTTTCTCAATTATCCGTGCAATAAAAAATATGCCGAAAACAAAAGTGCTCCAAATGCCTTGCAAATTTAGTATGATTTTTTATGGAATATTTGAGTATTTTAGGCACTGAAAACACTGCAGGAGGGGCAAGCCCAGGCCACGAGAGTGGAGGGCGCGCCCACCTGTCTCGTGGGCCCCTGGTGGCCCCCTCCACTTATGCCAGCACCCACACACTCCATCTTCTTCCCAAAAAAATCCCCATCCAGGTCAAGCACGAGCTCTAGCTCATTTTGCTGCGATTTTTGATCTCCTTGCTCAAAGATCCATTCACAAAACTGCTTTGGGAGATTGTTGCTTGGTATGTGACTCCTCCATTGGTCCAATTAGTTTTTGTTCTAGTGCTTTATTCTTTGCAATTTTTGCTGCATAGGTGACCATGTTCTTGAGCTTGCATGTTAAATTTATGAGGTCCCAAGCAATTCCAATGCATGATATAGGCTCTAGGCACTTGTAGGACTAGTTGCTACCAATCTTGTTTAGTTTTATTCACTTTTATTTTGAAGTTACTAAAATTTCAGAAATTTTTCAAAAAAGAATTATGTCTAGGAGAATGTACAAAGGTGGTTCTTCGGTAAAGAAAGGGCCCAGGATTGCTATACGTGAGAAAGATGTTGAATTACCGAGGGACGCAGATGTACGAGCTTGTGAGTGGCCATCCGATGATTTTATGGTCGAAGCAGGCTTTAAGGAGGAATTTGACGCGTATGTGCGTAATGCTGATCTGGAGGACTTCTTACAAGATAAATGTCCTCAGTACTATCAATTGACTGATTGCTTTAGATGGAGGTTTAAATATAATTGTACGCGTAATTCTCCTAGTGTCCTATTTGATACTTATGATACATCTTATACCATGGACATAGAGGACTTTACAACTGCTTGCAAACTTCCGCAGTGGGGTAATATTAATGACCCCCACAAATCTGAATTTAGAGATTTCCTTGCTAGTATTACTGTGGGAGAATCCAGGGATATTGCACAAGCTACCATAGGGAGCATTCATTTTCCTGCTATACATTATTTTGATCTCTTCATCGGTAGATGCATTAACGGTAAAGATGAAGCATGTCATATGTGTGTTCCTGATCTTTGTGTCCTCAAGAGTGCTGTGTTAGGTTATAAAGGTTATAACTTGGGGGCAATAGTTGCACGTAGGTTGCATAATAATGGTAGAGCTGGAGATTTATTTGGAGGAATTTATGCGACCCGTGTGGCTAATTATCTTGGTATAGCCCCACGAGAGGGGGATATGATGTTACGTCCTGCTTATCTAGATTATGATGCTATGGTCCATCATCATTTTCTTAGGAGGAATGAACAATTCATCCAATATCGACTAATCTATGACAGACGCAACGTCGTCCATGTTACTCTTCCTGCTCCTCTCCTTTCTGATTACCAGGCAAAAGGAAGATATGTTGTTACCAGGGAGGAAGCAGCTGAACATGAGGGGAGAGCGGAGGCGGCTCGCCAACATGCCGCCGCTCAGGAGGAAATTGCTGCTGCATCTCAGTATGACCCCAGTTACAACTACGGATTTCAGCCATGCTATCCTTGGCATTAGACAACTTAGGCCAAAATCCTAAGCTTGGGGGAGTACATATTTTTCACCGACTTCACATTCATGTTCACACACTATTCTAGTCATCGGTGCTCATACTCTTTCATTGTAATATCCATGCTAGTTTAATTTTCTTTTTCTCGCTTTCTTCTTGTGTGTTTGATAAACCTTAAGAAAAACCAAAAAAATTAGTTAGTTTAATTTCCATGCTTGTAGTAGTAATTAAAATGAAAACCCAAAAAGATTTCTCGTTCGTCTTCTTACTTGTTGGGAGCTTTCCCGTGTAAATAGTTTTATTTTCTCTTCTTTTCTTTGGGGGTCGAGAGTAGAAGACCATTTTGAAAATGTTTAGTGGCTCTCATATGCATGATTGTTTATTTAACTTAGAGCCCATATTATTCTGTCTTCTCTCTTGAGTTGAATGCTTGCAGATTCCAGCTTAGTCCAATGCACGTGCACTATTATTATTATACACATCGTTCGGTCGTGCAAGTGAAAGGCAATAATGACGATATATGATGGACTTATTGAGATGAGAAAAGCTGGTATGAACTCGACCTCTCTTGTTTTTGTAAATATGGTAAGTTCACCGTTTCTGATTCAACTTATTATGAGGTAAACATATTTGCAATGACATTTAGAGATTATAGTTGCTTGTGCCATGCTTGATTAGCTATGAGTTATAATGGTTTACCTTGTGTGCCAACATGCTATTAGAATGATTATCATGTGGTATGATGGGATGGTATCCTCCTTTGAATGAATTGAGTGACTCAACTTGGCACATGTTCACGCATGTAGTTGAAACAAATCAACATAGCCTTCATGATATTTATGTTCATGGTAGATTATATCCTACTCATGCTTGTAGTCGGTGTGAATTAATTTTAACGCATGTTTATGACTGTTGTCGCTCTCTCAGTTGGTCGCTTCCAGTCTTTTGCTAGCCTTCACCTGTACTAAGCGGGAATACTGCTTGTGCATCCAAACTCCTTAAACCCCAAAGTTGTTCCATATGAGTCCACTATACCTTCCAATATGCGGTATTTACCTGCCGTTCCAAGTAAATTTGTATGTGCCAAACTCCAAACCTTCAAATGAAATTCTGTTTTGTATGCTCGAGCAGCTCATGTTTCAACTAGGGCTGCCTATATCTTCCATGCTAGGTGGGTTATTCTCAAGAGGAGTGGACTTCGCTCCTCATTCACGAGAAGGGCCGGTAACCGAGATGCCCAGTCCCATGATCCAGAAAGATCAAAGCAAATCAAATTAATTAAACAAAACTCCCCCAGGGTTGTTGTTAGTTGGAGGCACTCGTTGTTTCAAGCAAGCCATGGATTGATGCTTGTTGGTGGTTGGGGGAGTATAAACCTTTACCATTCTGTTTGGGAATTGCCTATAATGCATGTAGTATGGAAGATATAGCCATCTCATAGTTGTTGCGTTGACAACAAAAGTATGCCGCTCAAAATGTTATTCAATCTCTATTTTAAAATCGAGCTCTAGCACCTCTACAAATCCCTGCTTCCCTCTGTGAAGGGCCAATCTATTTACTTTTATGTTGAGTCATCACCCTTCTTATTAAAAAGCACCCGCTGGAGAGCATACTATCATTTGCATTCATTACTATTGGTTTATATTGGGTATGCCTTGACTGGATCTCTTTTACCATGAATTACAATGTTTAGTCAGTCCTTGATCTTTAGAGGTGCTCTGCATTTAAGTTTTGCGGTCTCAGAAAGGGCTAGCGTGATACCATTTTGTTATATCATGTTATGATTGTTTTGAGAAAGTGTTGTCATCTGAGTTTTATTATCATGGCTTGCTAGCTGATTATGCTATTGATATGAGTAATTGTGAGACCTAAGTGTTATTATGAGTATGGTTAGTTCATGATATTTTCTGAAACCTGAATGCTGGCTTTGCATGTTTACAACAACAAGAGCAAACCGAGTTTGTGAAAGTTTTTCTTTATCACTTTCAGTTTATCAACTAAATTGCTTGAGGACAAGCAAAGGTTTAAGCTTGGGGGAGTTGATACGTCTCCAACGTATCTACTTTTCCAAACACTTTTGCCCTTGTTTTGGACACTAACTTGCTTGATTTGAATGAAACTAACCGGGACTGACGCTATATTTAGCAGAACTACCATGATGTTGTTTTATGTGTAGAAAACAAAAGTTCTCGAAATGTCCTGAAAATCCACGGAGGCACTTTTTGGAAAATATAAAAAATACTGGCGAAAGAATCAAGACCAGGGGATCCACACCCTGTCCACGAGGGTGGGGGCGCGCCCCCCTGTCTCGTCGGCCCCGTGATTCTCCGCTGACCTCAACTCCAACTCCATATATTTCGTCTCGCGGAGAAAAAAGTCAGAGAGAAAGTTCCATCGCGTTTCATGATACGGAGCCGCCGCCAAGCCCTAATCTCTCTCGGGAGGGCTGATCTGGAGTCAGTTCGGGGCTCCGGAGAGGGGGATTCGTCGCTGTCGTCATCATCAACCATCCTCCATCACCAATTTCATGATGCTCACCACCGTGCGTGAGTAATTCCATCGTAGGCTTGCTGGACGGTGATGGGTTGGATGAGATTTACCATGTAATCAAGTTAGTTTTGTTAGGCTTTGTTCCCTAGTATCCACTATGTTCTGAGATTGATGTTGCTATGACTTTGCTATGCTTAGTGCTTGTCACCAGGGCCCGAGTGCCATGATTTCAGATCTGAACCTATTATGTTTTCATGAATATATGTGTGTTCTTGATGCTATCTTGCAAGTCTATAGTCACCTATTATGTGTTATGATCCGACAACCCCGAAGTGACAATAATCGGGATACTTCTCGTTGATGACCGTAGTTTGAGAAGTTGATGTATTCACTATGTGCTAATGCTTTGTTCCGGTTCTTTATTAAAAGGAGGCCTTAATATCCCTTAGTTTCCGCTAGGACCCCGCTGCCACGGGAGGGTAGGACAAAAGATGTCATGCAAGTTCTTTTCCATAAGCACGTATGACTATATTCGGAATACATTCCTACATTACGTTGATGAACTGGAGCTAGTTCTCTGTCACCCTAGGTTATAGCTATTACATGAGGAATCGCATCCGACATAATTATCCATCACTGATCCATTGCCTACGAGCTTTTCACATCTTGTGTTTCGCTTATTTACTTTTCTGTTGCTATTGTTACAATCACTACAAAACCCAAAAATATTACTTTTGCTACCGTTACCTATATTATCATATTACTTCGCTACTAAATACTTTGCTGCAGACACTAAGTTATCCAGATGTGGTTGAATTGACAACTCAACTGCTAGTACTGAAGAATATTCTTTGGCTCCCCTTGTGTCGAATCAATAAATTTGGGTTGAATACTTTACCCTTGAAAGCTATTGCGATCCCCTATACTTGTGGGTTATCACACAACATTAAGATAATAAGCATAGGATAAAGTGCATAACTACCATTGTTCATTACACACCCCAGCGGGGCACCCTACCTTTTTCAAATCGCAGAAGAAAGGAAAGTTTAAACAAAAGCGGCCCGCAAGGCCGCAGCGGGTCCTGAAGCTAAGCTCGGCAGCCCCGAGGTCAGACCGGGCCTTCCTCCCGCTTCACCGGGGCGCGGCGGCGAGCCAATCCGCCGCCTTCCTCGATGTGAGCTTGGCGGCGCGGACGTTGGTCATAGCCGCCGCTCGTGGAGCTCTCGCCCGAAGAAGAGCTACCGTTGTGGTAGGAAGTGTGGACGTCGTCAAGGCCAAGCTCACCCTCGTCGCCGGCACAGCCGATGTCAAGGCCAAGCTCATCATCGCCACTGCCGTCTTCTGGGCAGCACCCCGCGTGGTGGCCGTCTTCCCTGAACACCCTCACAAAGAGGGTCGCAAGGCCATTGTACTTGAAGTGGAGAGTGCACCTCCTGCTCAAGCCTTGTGCACGGGCAAACACTTGCCAGCCGCGGGTCAAGACCATACTGCCCGCAGCGGTGACCTCGATCCCAACCCACGAGGCCCTACTACAGCAGCCGTCAGCCTACAGCCAGAGTCCGCCAAGCCTCAAGGTCGGTAGCTCGCCGGTGAAGAAGCATGGAAGCCGAAGTAAGGTGCCGGCGGGCCTCTCCAACCACACCATGAACTCAGGGAGTGCATCCACCAAGGGGAAGTGCGGTCGGGGAGGACGGGCGACCATGGCACACCTCCCCTCGTCACAGGGGCTGCCCCGTGGCCGGTGGCCCCCGCCGCGAGAAGAAGCACCACCATAGACGACAAGGGAGACGCCGGCTCTTGGAGAAGCGTGCCTGTGCCCCCTGGGGCCCGCCGCTGGGGTCACGGCGTGCTTGCCGAGACGGTCGTGGCCCCTCTTGGGTGGTGGCGAAGCTGGCCCCTCCTTAGGGGCCTTCCCTTTTTGAGCATCCGAGAACCTCCTCGCCGGCGCCATGAGCCTCGCAACTGTGGCAAAGTGGAGAAGAAGAAGGAATGATCAGCGAGAAGATGAGTATAGAGATGAGCGAGGGGGGCCCTGCCCCTCCCCTCATTGATAGCCAGAGGGAGGCCAACCGCCGGCCTCCACGATCTCACGCAATGATGTTCCCTCTGCATGCAACATCGAATCATCAAGTTGGGCAGTTATCAAGGTAGAGTGGGGAAGCGGAGACACCCACGTCCCATCAATCGCCACGCGCCGTCCAAGGCCGCAGGCGGTTAGGGCCCACGGCGCTCCGCACTTGCCCTTTGGCTTTGCCCAGAAGCCAAGTCCGAGTGTGCCTTGGACCTTGGGGCTACTGTCGACGTTCTGGATACGGGGGTACCCAGACTAGCCTGCCTGCGGCCCACGGCGTGGCTCCATTGACGGCCTGCTGGTATGGCCCAGTTTCAACATCAACAACTCAAGACCCTTGCGAGTGGACAAGCCTCGCGAGGTGAACGACACCAAGACCTCCAAAGGGATCAACCTTCTCGGTGTTCTAGGAATGGGGGTCCCTAGACTTGCCTGCCTGTGGCCTGCGGCGTGGCTCCACCAGTGGCCCAGTACGACCCGTCTTCATCAACCAACACTCAAGACCCTCACGAGGGGCCAAGCCTCGCGGGGCGGATGACGCAAGGCCTCCTCAGGAGTGGCCTCACTAGGTAGGCTCGCGAGGAGGCGGAGAGATCAAGGCAAGGGGTACCTCGCGAGGTTCCCGTGATGCAAGCCATGACGACCAAGGCCAGGCGGATGCAAGGCGTGCGCCAGCCCGTGCAGTGTCTTCATTTCCTCTTTGGTGCAAAGGGGGTAAGTGCAGGCGTGGAGTACCGAGGTATCAGGCAAAGGTTTCCATATCGGTGCAACAAGACCAAGACTAGCAGGACGGCAGGACGGATGTCATCGTGTAGCCCAAGGCGGCATCATCACCAGCACCTTTGACAGGCAAAGACCACGTGCACCTTTAGTCAGGATAGCCTGTACTAGCTGTCCCCTTTCAAAATGGCCGTTGTTGGATCCCTTCCCCCTCAATATTTGGGAAGAGGGCCAGGGCCTCTATAAATAGAGCTAGCCATCACAGTAGAAGGGGATCGGATCCGGACAAAGCAGAACACCACACCATCTCAAGAATACCTCTCCTCGTGAGGCTGTTCTTCCCTTGTACTATTCATCATCATCCCAAAAGGCAATCCACCACCACACACAGGAGTAGGGTATTACACCACAACAGTGGCCTGAACCTGTATAAATCTTGTGTCTCTTGTGCTGTGAGTTCATCATGCTAGCTTAGAGATCGCGGCGAGGCTGAGGGCGTGTTTCGATAGGGAGAAGTCTTTGTGCGCACCCCAGTGTTCGAACCTTAAGGGTTTTGCCAGAACCCGATATCCGACATTTGCCGCGCCAGGTAGGGGTGGGCCAAAATCTTCTTTCCAATGATCCGCGTCCCATCGCTCCGTCACACCGATGTCGAACGCCCGCCGAGCCCGCGCCAAGCGCCGGGCTGCTCTCGCCGCTCGTGTCGCCCAGACGGCTCCTGTTGGCGGGCCTCCTCGTCATTCTCTGTTTCCTGCCGCCAACGCCGCCATCGGCCCGGCGGGGAACGAGCAGCAAGCATCCTTGCTGCACCCCTCGGTGCGGCGGGAAGGCCGCACCACCACTCCGTTGCTGAACCCAACCAGTTCATCGTCCCATGCTCGTCGCGCCCCCACAGACGCGCAGGCCGTGCTGTTTCTAGCACGCGAGCTCCTGCATTACCGCCCCGTCGATGACCTCTACGAAGAATGGCTCGCTTGCATCACCGATCTCATCAGCGCCGCAGGGGGCTCTCCTGCACCGTCCCTCTCGCTGCCTCGCCCTCCGCCAGGTATGGGCGACGCGGATCAGGGAGGGCCTCCATCACCTCTGCCCCAAGACGGTGCCCTGGATCCAAGGCACGCGGCCCCTGGACGTGACCCACCGCATCCAGCGCCCGCGCGACAAGAAAGAAGCTGGCAAGAAATCCCAAGAAGGCGCCCCCGTGCTCCCTGCACTGGCGCGACAAGACCGCATGCTGCCCCTAGCGGCGGTGTGCGGGTACCATCAAGAGCAAGCTCCGCGTCAGCAAAGGGCTCCAGTGACCACAGCAGGTTTCCGCGCCTTCACCCCCGAGCTGCATAGCGTCGCCTGGCTGGGCAAGTTCAAGCCAGACCTGCCTCCTCGCTAGTACGGTAACACCGACCCGCGGAGTTCTTGCAGCTCTACGAGCTGAGCATTGAGGTGGCCAATGGAGAAGAGAAGGTCATGGCGATCTGGTTTCCCATGGCGCTCAAGGACGATGCCCTCACGTGGCTCCTGAACCTGCCTCCCGGCTCGATCTCCTCCTAGGACGAGATGCGCAGCCGCTTCATCGCCAACTTCCAGGGCACTCGAGATCGCCCCCGGCCGCGGGTGACCTGTGCCGCATCAAGCAACAGCCTGGGGAGACCCTACAGAAATACATCCATCGCTTCATCAGCTCCCGCCTCAAGATCCCCAAGGTGACGGACGAGGCCATCATCTCAACATTCTCTGATGACGTCCGTGATGTCAAGATGAAGGAGGAGCTCGCCATCCACGAGGAGTTGTGCACATCCCTGGAGCTGTTCAACCTGGCGACCAAGTGTGCAAGAGCTGAGGATGGACGTCTCTCCCTCATCGAGCTTCCAGCCACGAACCCAGAAGAAAAGAAGACCAATGCCAAGGACGTGAAGCACAAGGGAGTAGCCGTGCTTCGGCAGAACCAGACACGAAGTGTGGCAGGGACCAGCCGGAGTCGTCCAAGGGCAGCCGACCGTTCTGCACCTACCACAACCTCCACACCCACAACACTAGCGACTACCAGGAGCTCAGGGCTGTTCGAGAAGGACACTTCGGTCGACGCCCCAAGCGCAACGACCAGGGCTAGGACCGAGGAGGAGGACGACGAGGAGGACGATGGGACGACCATGGCCCTCTCTAGGAGTGGCGTGACCGACCTCACGAGTATCGTTGGCAGGACCAGCCTCGCGAGGGCGCATGGAGGGATCAGCCTCGCGAGGATCGCCCGCAGGGTAACACAGGCCTTCCTCCTCTGTTGCCGCCGCCAAGAAGGAATGACGACCATCATCAGGACGAGGGGGTTGGGGGCTTCCAGGAGCCACGTGCTATTGCTTGCATCTTGGGCGAAGCTCAGGCCCCAGCCTCTCAGTGCATCTTCAAGCAGTTTGCTCATGAGGTGAACACAGTCCTCCCCAAGCTTGAGGCCACGCGCCCACTCAGGTGGTCCAAGTGCGCCATCACCTTCAGCTCAGCAGATCAACTCAAGTGCGCAGCTACTGCTAGCGTCCTCCCGATGCTTTGTTCCCCAGTCATCAGCAACGTGCAAGTCACAAGGACTCTCATCGATGGCGGCGCGGGGCTTAACGTCCTGTCCGTGAAAATGTTCGACAACCTCCAAGTGCCATATGACCAGCTCCAGCCTACCAAGCCATTCTCAGGAGTCACTGACGGTTCCACCACCCCGATAGGGTAGGTCCGCCTCCCTGTCACTTTCGGGAAGCGTGACAACTACCGCACTGAGCTCATCGACTTTGATGTCGCCCACATCCACCTGCCGTACAATGCCATCCTCGGGTATCCAGCCCTGGCCAAGTTCATGGCAGTGACCCACCACGGCTACAACATCCTCTAGATGCCAGGAAGCGGTGGAATCATCACGGTCCCTCGAGCGTGCCTTCCAAGCTGCATCAATCGAGGACCCGGACAACAAGGGCGAGAACCCTCCTGAGGCCATCCCTAGGAAGAAGAAGCAACCGCCCAGCGTGAGGCCTCAGAAGGTCGACATCTCAGGTGGTGCCGTGTCATGATCGGCGCCTGTGCAAGGGGCGCCTCCTTCCATCACATAGTAAAGCGCACCCGGCGCCCTCTTCGGGCAGGGATCGGGGGCTCTCTTTTGGAGGGCCTCAGACCTTTTTAGTATCACAAGGAAGGTGATCGGGCACCACTTGGAGGTGTGCTTCGTGACACGTTTCCCTCAGGAAGGCACAGGGCATGGGAAGCCCAACGTTCAGGAGTTCATCACCAAGACCACTCAGGAGCTTCAGGAAGCAAGAGCCATGTGATGACCCACAAGTGTAGAGGATCAATCGTAGTCCTTTTGATAAGTAAGAGTGTCGAACCCAACGAGGAGCAGAAGGAAATGATAAGCGGTTTTCTCTGCAAGCACTGAAATTGTAGGTGATAAATAATTTTGTGATAAGATAAATAGTAACAAGTAACAAGTTAATAAAGTAAACAAAGTGCAGCAAGGTGGCCCAATCCTTTATGTAGCAAAGGATAAGCCTGGACAATTTCTAATAATGAGAAAGGATCTCCCGAGGACACATTGGGAATTATCGTCAAGCTAGTTTTCATCACGTTCATATGATTCGCGTTCGGTACTTTGATAATTTGATATGTGGGTGGACCGGTACTTGGGTACTGCCCTAACTTGGACAAGCATCCCACTTATGATTAACCCCTATTGCAAGCATCCGCAACTACAAAAGAAGTATTAAGGTAAACCTAACCACATCATTAAACATATGGAACCATATCAGCCCCTAACGAAGCAACGCAAAAACTAGGGTTTAAGCTTCTGTCACTCTAGCAACCCATCATCTACTTATTACTTCCCCATGCCTTCCTCTAGGCCCAAATAATGTTGAAGTGCCATGTAGTAGGCGTTCACATAACACCACTAGAGGAAAAGACAACATACATCTCATCAAAATATCGAACGAATACCAAACTCACATGACTACTAATAGCAAGACTTCACCCATGTCCTCAGGAACAAACATAACTACTCACAAAGCATATTCATGTTCATAATCAGAGGAGTAATAATATGCATAAAGGATCTGAACATATGATCTTCCACCAAGTAAACCAATTAGCATCAACTACAAGGAGTAATCAACACTACTAGTAACCCACAGGTACCAATTTGTGGTTTTGATACAAGATTGGATACAAGAGATGAACTAGGGTTTTGAGACGAGATGGTGCTGGTGAAGATGTTGATGGAGATTGACCCCCTCCTGATGAGAGGATCGTTGGTGATGACGTTGGTGATGATTTCCCCCTCCCGGAGGGAAGTGTCCCCGGTAGAACAGCTTCGCTGGAGCCCCTAGATTGATTCCGCCAAGGTTCCGCCTCGTGGCGGCGGAGTTTCGTCCTGTAAGCTTGCCCCTGATTTTTTCCAGGGTAAAAGTGATGATATAGTAGAAGATGGACGCCGGAGGCCCACCAAGGGGCCCAGGAGATAGGGGGGCGCGCCCTATAGGAGGGGCGCCCCCCCTATCTCCTGGATAGGGTGTGGGCCCCCTGGCGTATTTCTTTCGCTCAGAAATTCTTATTAATTCCAAAAAGTTGTTTCATGGAGTTTCAGGACTTTTGGAGCTGTGCAGAATAGGTTTCCAACATTTTCTCCTTTTCCAGCCAGAATTCCAGCTGCCGGCATTCCTCGTCTTCATGGTAAACCTTGTAAAATAAGAGAGAATAGCCATAAGTATTGAGATATAATGTGTCATAACAGCCCATAATGCAATAAATATTGATATAAAAGCATGATGCAAAATGGACGTATCACCATGCACAGCGACTGCCACTAGCCTGGCGTGGCTCCCCATCCAGGCGAGGATGGTGGGTTGCGCGTCTGCGTCGACGTCCCAGGGCTCAACCGAGCCGCATCTTAGGAGCGCCTCTGGCCTTCACGCATGGGATGCTGCGAGGGTCCGCCGAACGCGGCTGCCACCTACCAGCGTCACCGGCGGGGCATTCTGGCGGCTCAGGAGGCCAGGCATTGATGTCTACTACGCAACCTTCTTCTTGTATACGTTGTTGGGCCTACAAGTGCACAGGTTTGTAGGACAGTAGAAAATTTCCCTCAAGTGGATGACCTAAGGTTTATCAATCCGTGGGAGGCGTAGGATGAAGATGGTCTCTCTCAAACAACCCTGCAACCAAATAGCATAGAGTCTCTTGTGTCCCCAACACACCCAATGTAATGGTAAATTGTATAGGTGCACTAGTTCAGCGAAGAGATGGTGATACAAGTGCAAAATAGATAGTAGATATAGGTTTTTGTAATCTGAAATAATAAAAACAGCAAGGTAACTAATGATAAAAGTGAGCGTAAATGGTATTGCAATGGTGGGAAACAAGTCCTAGGGTTCATACTTTCACTAGTGCAAGTTCTCTCAATGATAATAACATAGATAGATCATATAAAAATCGCTCAACATGCAACAAAGAGTCACTCCAAAGCCACTAATAGCGGAGAAAAAATGTAGAGATTATGGTAGGGTACGAAACCACCTCAAAGTTATTCCTTTGGATCGATCTATTCGAGAGTTCGTACTAGAATAACACCTTAAGACACAAATCAACCAAAACCCTAATGTCACCTAGATACTCCATTGTCACCTCAAGTATCTATGGGCATGATTATACGATATGCGTCACACAATCTCAAATTCATCCAACCAACACAAAGTACTTCAAAGAGTGCCCCGAAGTTTCTATCGGAGAGTCAAGAAAATGTGTGCCAACCCCTATGCATAGGTTCATGGGCGGAACCCACAAGTTGGTCACCAAAACATACACCAAGTGGCACGTGATATCCCATTGTCACCACAGATAAACACGGCAAGACATACATCAAGTGTTCTCAAATCAAAGACTCAATCCGATAAGGTAAGTTCAATAGGGAAACTCAGTTCATCACAGAGAGTAGAGGGGGAGAAACATCATAAGATCCAACTATAATAACAAAGCTCGCGATACATCAAGATCGTGCCATAGAGAGAACACGAGAGAGAGAGAGAGAGATCAAACACATAGCTACTGGTACATACCCTCAGCCCCGAGGGTGAACTACTCCCTCCTCGTCATGGATAGCGCCGGGATGATGAAGATGGCCACCGGTGATGGGTTCCCCCTCCGGCAGGGTGCCGGAATGGGCTCCCGAGAGGTTTTTGGTGGCTACAGAGGCTTGCGGCGGCGGAACTCCTGATCTATCTTGATATTCGATGTTTTTAGGGTACGTAGGCATATATAGGCGAAAGAAGTCGGTCGGGAGGTGCTCGAGGGGCCCACGAGACAAGGGGCGCGCCCAGTAGAGGGGCGCTCTCCTATCTACTGGACTCCTCGAGGATCTTCTGACGTGAACTCCAAGTCTCCAGGATCATATTCTTCCAAAAAATAACGCTGTCGAAGGTTTCATTCCGTTTGGACTCCGTTTGATATTCCCTTTCTTCGAAATACTGAAATAGGCAATAAAACAACAATATGGGCTGGGCCTCCAGTTAATAGGTTAGTCCCAAAAGTAATATAAAAGTGTATAATAAAGCCCATAATCATTCAAAACAGATAATAATATAGCATGAATGCTTCATAAATTATAGATATGTTGGAGACGTATCAGCATCTCCAAGCTTAATTCCTACTCGTCCTCGAGTAGGTAAATGATAAAAGAAAGAATTTACGAAGTGTGAATGCTAGAAGGTGCACAAGTTTGATCAATGATAATTTCAATGACCTTTTCCAGCATGATAATATGTCATAACTGTAGTTCATCTCATAAAACTTCTCACGATAAAGTAACAAGCAATTCACATGTCAAAGCATATACCATGAACTTTCTTGAAAACTAGCAAACTTCATTCTCAGTCATCAAACAATTGCAATTCATCTTATTTTCAGGAATAGAAAACTCCACATACTCAACTATCATATGGTCTTCTACAATCGCTAACACTCACACAATACTAATGGTTATGGAGTTTCAATCGGACACTAAGAAAGATAGGGGCTTATAGTGTTGCCTCCCAACGTATTCACCTTTGGGTGATGTCAACAATAATAGTCCATGCTAACTTACATCCAATTGGATATATATATCAGGATCTTCCCAACACGAGGTGCTTGCCAAAGGATAAAATGAAAAAGGGAAAGGTGAAGATCACCTTGACTCTTGCATAAAGTAAAAGACAGGCCCTTCGCAAAGGGAAAGAGTGAAGATCACCTTGACTCTTGCAGAAAGCTTTTAGGGTTGGATGCACAAAATCTTAATGCGAATGAACGTCACTTTATATTGCCACTTGTATATGGACCTTTATTATGCAGTCCGTCGCTTTTATTGCTTCCATAACAAGATCGTATAAAGCTATTTTCTTCACACCAAAAGATCATACATATTTATAGAGCAATTTTTATTGCTTGCACCGATGACAACATACTTGAAGGATCTTACTCAATCCATAGGTAGGTATGGTGGACTCTCATGGCAAAACTGGGTTTAAGGATATTTGGAAGCACAAGTAGTATCTCTACTTGGTGCATGGAATTTTGGCTATCATGAGGGGGAAAGGGAAGCTCAACATGTTTGAATGATCCATGACAATATACTTTAACTGAGATGTCGGAAAAACATAACCCATTACGTTATCTTCCTTGTCCAACATCAACTCTTTAGCCTGTCATACTTAATGAGTGCTCCCAACTATAAAAGATGTCTAGGATATTATATTTATATGTGAAATCTCTCTTCCTTCAATATTCTTTCATGAATTGTTCAAATGACCAATACAATGCTTGCTAACCTTCAATAAATTTACAACCTCTACTTCTTAGATGTGAAGTCATTACTCCCCATAGAATAAGCAAATAAGACATATATAATTTCAGATATATGACAATCAACTCATTTAACAATTTATTCATAAGATATAAGTGAAGCACACGAGTAAATGAAAAACTACTCTAAAAAGATATAAGTGAGGATCAATGAGTAGCTAAATAATTATGCAACTATGCGAAGACTCTCTCTCATTTAAGAATTTCAGATCTTGGTACTCTAATCAAACAGCAAGCAAAACAAAATAAAATGACAATGCAAGGATAGCACAACTCATGTGAAGAAGCAAAAACTTAGGCTCAACCGATACTAACCGATAGTTGTTGAAGAAGAAAGGTGGGATGCCTACTGGGCATCCCCAAGCTTAGATGCTTGAGACTTCTTGAAACATTATCTTGGGGTGCCTTGGGCATCCCCAAGCTTGAACTTTTGTGTCTCCTTAATTCCTCTAATATCATGGTTTCTCTATTTCTCAAAAGCTTCGTCCACACCAAACTCAACAAAAACTCGTGAGATAGGTTAGTTTAAACCAATACAAAACCTTATCATTTTGTACTGTAACAAATCACTAAAACTATTATTCAACATTGCATACTAAATGCCTCTCATATTTAATACTCCTATCCTCAAATAGAATCATTAAACAAGCAAACATATGCAAACAACGCAAACATAACAGCAATCTGCCAAAATAGTACAGTTTGTAAAGAATGCAAGAGTATCAATACTTCCCTAACTCCAAAATTATGAGAAAAATACTACTCTGTATAAGATTTATCAGAGCTCATTATGCAAAAAGTTTTAACATTATATCATTCTCTGACTTTTCTAGGGATTTTTTGCAATAACGGTAAACTTTCTGTTTTCAAACAGCAACATGTATACTAGCAAAATAAGCATGGCAAAGACTATCCTTGACATTTTTATTGAAACTAAATATGCAAAAATATATTCTAAATAACATCAAGCAAATACTAACAAAATAAAATGAGGCTCCAAGAGAAACACATATCATGTGGTGAATAAAAATATAGCTCCAAGTAAAGTTACCGATGAATGAAGACGAAAGAGGGGATGCCATCCGGGGCATCCCCAAGCTTGAGCTTTTGGCTATTCTTGAATATTATCTTGGGGTGCCTTGGGAATCCCCAATCTTAGGCTCTTGCCACTCCTTATTCCATAGTCCATCGAATCTTTACCCAAAACTTGAAAACTCCACAACACAAAACTCAACAGAAAACTCGTAAGCTCCGTTAGTATAAGAAAATAAAACAACCACTTAGGTACTGTAATGAACTCATTCTTAATCCATAGTGGTGTAATATCTACTGTAATCCAACTTATCTATGGTTCATACCCTCCGATATTAGTCATAGATTCATCAAAATAAGCAAACAACACATAGAAAACAGAATTTGTCAAAAACAGAACAATCTGTAGTAATCTGTAGCAAACGTATACTTCTGGAACTCCAAAAATCCTACCAAATCAGTAAGTCCTAAGAAATTTGTGTACCAATCCAGAGAAAAAATAATCAGATCAAGTGTCGGTGTACTAGAATAGGGGTACCCTAGTACCCCGAACTTGTGCACGGGCAGTCGCAGCATCCCGCGGCAAGGCTTGCCGGGTGACCGCCAAGATCCTCCGCGGCTACTTTGAAGACCATTCAAGAACAAAGTACTCAAACCAAGGCCCCGGCAAGAGGAGCTTGCCGGGAAGGCCAGCCAAGGCACCACAAGAAACTTGCCGCGACGCACCACACGTCCCGACAAGATCCGGAGAGCGACAAGCTCCCAAACACGACAAGACGACGACCGCGGCAAGGAGCTTGCCGCGGGAAACCCCCACTTCGTGCCCGCGCTCCAGCACACCTGCTAACGTGTCGCTCTAGGACTCTCCCAAGCACACATGGCAGGAGGCCGTGCAGCTAGGGGTGCGAGGTGGCAAGCAGGCGCTGACAAGATAACCATCGTGGCAAACGGTGGCGCTCCTGACGGTCACTTTTTGCACTGTTTGGGCGACTCAGACGGGCATTTAATGCCCTTGTCCCCTGCCGTCAGAGTTAGGTAGGGTGCACTATAGAGGCAGTTGTACCAACCCCGCTTTTTATGTTTTTACCCTCCTCTGCGTTGCCACCTGTCGATGACCCCTTTAGCGTATAAAAGGAGGCCCAAGTGCAACGTAGGGGAGGTTCAGCTCATTCGAGACACCAGAAACACTCCCACGCTCAGTCTGGTAGCATCCATCGCTGTTGAGCAAGGATTCAATACAACCAAACTGTCACACCCTAGCTAGTCATGCATTAGAGTGTTGCATCATGTTTACTCTTTCATCAGAAACTTGAAATGGGGATGACAGAACCCCCAGTCCCCTCTGAGACCAACTAGGGTTACTAAAATAATTTTTCAATGAACCTGAAATGCCCTTCTAAAATGCCCATCATTTTTGCCTTGGTTCAGAACCTCTGCCAAAAGTGGTGCACATTTTCCTAGGCCATCCTAAGGTTTTTGATTTAAATCATAAATATTTGAATTTGGGCATTTAAAATAATATAAAATATTTAAATGCTCAAATATCTCCAAACTGAAATGTTTCATGTTGGAAATAATCCAACTATGGACCAGGAGTAGTTTGGTGATTTTTGGAGTTGCCTAGGTATTTTATTTAATTCAACAAAGTTGCAGATATATTAAATAAAAAAACAGAAATAGAAAAAAGGGGGAAAACTTACCTGTGCGGCCCAGCCAGCTGGCCGGCCCAGCTAGCCAGCCCAGCCCACCACCGCCGTCGTCCTCCTGGCGCCAGTCGGCCAGGCGTGTGGCCGGCGCGCGCGCACGGCCACCGCGCCACGCCACCTGCTCGCCTGCTTGCCTGCCCTCCCCTCCTCGCTCGGTGTCCCCGGACGACGCCACGCCTCCCCCCTGCTCTCTCTCACTCTCCCCCGGCTCTCCCTCGCTCTCTCTCTCTCTCCCGGCCGAACACCACCGTCGCCGCCGTTCGCCTTAGCCACCGTCTCCGACCACCCCTCGCTCCCCCGATTAGCTCAGGAGCTCCGCCTCGACTCCCTCTTCCTCCCCACCGCTTCACAGCTCCCCGGAAGCCCTGCATCGCCGCCACGTCGCCGTTCCCCTCTTCGGGCTCCGACCGTCGTCGCCGTCGAATTCACCGTCACCAGCGCGTCCCCGAGCCCGCTATCCATCCCTGCAGCTCCGCGGTGAGCCCTCGGATCATTTCCCCCTTCTCCCCTGGTCTCTTTCGACCTCTAGGCCCTAGCCCCACCTCGGCCGAGACCTCCACGCCGCCGGCGATGTCGCCGTCGTGGCCACGGTCGCCGTAGCACCCAACCGAGCACACCATCGTGCTCCCCGCCTCACCAGGAGCACGCAGCACGCACCAACGCTTCCCCAAACCCCCTGCAACGCTGATCCCGACCGCACCCGAACTCCGGCCGCCGCAGCCGAGCTCGCCGCCGTCAACTCCGGCCACCCCGAGCCCAACCACCACCACCAATAGACGCGGCTCAACCTCAGCAACACGTAGATGCCTTCCGCCGTCCATTTGGTTGCCGGAATGGCAAAAAGCACTTTCGCCGCCGTCTCGGACCTCGCCGGCGTCATGTCGCCGGTGGGGTTTGACTTGCCCGACCTGGGGTTTGACCCCCCAGGGTCACTGACGCGTGGGCCCTGTCGGCCAGGTGGTTAGGTTAGCGCTAACTACTGTTAGTTAACCCCCCTGACACTGACAGTGGGCCCCAGCGCCACTAACCCCTAATTAGGATTAATTTAATCCTGTTTAACCCCCCCTGTCACTGACGTGTGGCCCCCACACGTCAGGTTTGACCTCAGCCAGCCACAGTTGACCACTGACGTCATGCTGACGTCATGCTGACGCAGTAATTGAATTTCTGGATTTAAATTAAATCAGGAAATTCCAGAATATTAATTAAACTTCAAAAATTCATAACTTTTATTCTGTAACTCCAAATTGGACAAATTATATATGAAAAATGATCAGAAAAATCCAATCTATCCATCTGTACTATTTTCATGCATGATCAAACAAGTTAAATTGATGTTTTAAGCAGAACAAGAAAAGCACTTTAAAAGGCCATATTTGAATTTGGAATTTGAATCTTTGATTCAAATTTGTTCAAACCCTCTGGCTTTAGTTGCATTAGCCCAACACACTCATATTGCCATGTTTCATGCATGCATCATATTGTTGCACATTGTTTGGTGATGCTTGTGTATCGATGTCCTTTGCGACAGGACCTGTCCCCGAGGAGTACCGTGATTACCCTAACGAAGAACCGTATCCGTGCATCGAACCATCAGGCAAGCAACCAACCATTTGATCATATCGATACAATCCCATGTTCTCGCTCCTGCTCTCTTTTACTGCATTAAGACAACGCGATTCAAACTGCTGTGTGCTACGGTAGTTGAACCCATTTCCTCTGCATGACCTGTCATTGCCACAGTAACTAGATGAAACCCACTAGCATGTGTAGGAGTTGATTGAGCCCTATGTATGTGTTGTTCCTACCTTGCTATGCCTGCTATGCTTAGAGTCGTGTCAGGTCTGGTTCATCTGGGTGATGGGCTAGAGTGAAATGATTATGTCGGTAATGAGAGTGGTGTGGTGAACACGATTTGGTAAAGGTATCGATGAGAGGCCATGTAGGAGTACATGGTGGGTTGTTTCATTGAAGCCGACCTTAAGCACTGAGATCTGTATGTGTGATTTAAGAATCAGCTACTACCATGCATTGGGCCCGAAACCAATGGACCCTCTCGGCTTCTTATTCACCCTAGTTCTCCGTCCAGGAGTTGCAAGTAGTTTCTGGTGTTTGTAGCCTACTGGAGGCCGTGGACAGCGCTGACCGTAGGGGTGGGCTGTGATGCGGTAGGTACGTGGCACGGTGTACCGAATACCCGTTAGGTATCTCGGGAACCCTGTTCACATCGTTCGGGGCCGTATGGGAAACCTCGGCCGGACTCCCTGCGGATGGAACCTGAATAGGCGATAAACCTGGACTGGAGGCTTAGGTGATTAGGTAGGTCGTGGCCGACACCCACGTTGGGCTTCCGCTTGAAGGTTGCCGAGTACATGTCGTGTAAGCAACGATAAGTGGTGAGAGCGTGTATGAAGAAGTACACCCCTGCAGGGTTAACATGATCTATTCGAATAGCCGCGTCCGCGGTAAAGGACTACTTGGTTGCCTATACAGTTCATAGACAAGTAAATGGAAACTACTAAAAGCCTCAAGATAAGTGTGAGTGCCGAGGATGGCTCTTCCGTAGGAAGACGGAGGTGGATCCTCGGTAGTGTATTGAAGTGGTGAGTAGTGGACTCGTGTGCGCAAAACCATTTCAAGTTGGAGTATCGTAGGATAGTCTAGCCAAGAGTCAAAGCTGGCTTGCTGCAATAACTCCACCAACCCTTCTTGATACTATGCATGTATGTAGGATCTGATGTAAGTCTTGCTGAGTACCTTTGTACTCATGTTGCTATAATCTACATTTTTACAGAAGACGCTGCAACCCCTTCTGATGGGTTCTATGTAGACGTTGACATCAACGAGTAGGCTAAAGACCCAGGTGGTGACCCTGAGCTTGTGAAGGACCACGTAGTATAGCTAGGCTTTCCAAGCCTCTTTTATTTTACTAGTTGTCTGTACTCAGACAAGTTATTTCCGCTGCTGGTTTGTATGACTGTATGACTTGTATGTGGGTCGTGAGACCCGTACCTTTGTGTATGTTATGTATGGCTCCCTGAGCCTTAAATAAAGTACTTGTGTCATAGAGTCATGTTGTGATGCTTCGTTGTATTTGCACATATCGAGCATATTGTGTGTATGATTGAAATGCTTGGTATGTGTGGGATCTGACTATCTAGTTGTTTATCTTTAGTAGCCTCTCTTACCGGGAAATGTCTCCTAGTGTTACCGCTGAGCCATGGTAGCTTGCTACTGCTCTGGAACACTTAGGCTGGCCGGCATGTGTCCTTCTTCGTTCCTGTGTCTGTCCCTTCGGGGAAATGTCACGCTTTGAGTACCGGAGTCCTGTTAGCCCGCTACAGCCCGGTTTACCGGAGTCCTGCTAGCCCAGTGCTACAGCCCGGACCCACTTGCTGATGACCGACACGTTCGAAGCTGGGTCATGGATGCCTGTCCCTGTAAGTCTGTGCCACTTTGGGTTTACGACTAGTCATGTCAGCCCGGGCTCTTTATCATATGGATGCTAGCGACACTATCATATACGTGAGCCAAAAGGCGCAAACGGTCCCGGGAAAAGGTAAGACGACACCCGTGGGGATACCGTGCGTGAGGCCGCAAAGTGATATGAGGTGTTACCAGCTAGATCGATGTGACATCGAGTCGGGGTCCTGACAGCGTTGGCATCAGAGCCGGACTGCCTGTAGGTTCTCCAAGCCAAACTGGTCGATGTTGAGTCTAGAAATTCTTTAGTTATATGTAGGGGAATTGTTTGTGGGTTGGAACGTAAGGCTCTTTTTACTCCTTATACCTTATGACTTTCTGATCTGAGTCAGTCCATTCTTCCACCGGGGGTTAAGGAATTAGGATCTGTTCTCTCTATCAGGATCACGAGTTACTAATCAGTAGTACCTTATAAGTTTGATGGTTACAAGCCTAGTTCAGTTCTACTACCACATTATGTTGTTAGAATGGTTCCAGAACTTTGATGTGATGATGTTGAGTGTGTACGAAATCCTTTGTCAAATGTCTCAATATCCTTTTTGAGCATTTACAGCTGTTATGCTGCCGAAATTTTGCTAGAAATTCTAATGCCTTTGCATTATGATTGTGCTTTCAGATGGCCACTCGCGACCTCAATCAAGTGGTTCGCCTGACTCGATGCCTAGATGTACCCGGCCATACTGCTAAGTTGGTCAGGGTAATGACTGAGGCTGGATACCGCTGGTATCCTGAGTACACGGTCGAAGAGCAATTCCGAGATTTTAATCAAAGCCAGTATCTCTGCACTGTCAGGATATTTCCATCTTATCCTGGATCCACCGAGCCTCTTCACTGTTCCTATGGACTCGGGGTTACTATCGAGATGGCTGTGCAGGATGCCGCCTACTCTATGATGACCATTATGCGAGTCAGATCTGGTTTATTTCGGGACTCTGACTTCCGGTATATGCCAGGATCACTTCCGGGAGCACAAGGGTATCTCCAGGCTATCTATGCTGACTCCACTCAGGAGGATTCACGGACTCGCACCACTGCTGAGATGCTCGAGGATAAGGACCGTGAAAATCGGGCCTTAAGGTTAGAGCTCTTCAATACCCGTGCTGACCACTGGGCCACTTTGACTCGGTTCACACCGGCGGTGCAAGCTGGATATTCAGATATGCGCGATCTCTATCCAGTGAGATCTGCTCTGCCGGACGTGATGGTTTGGCGTGATGTAGGAGGCATCACCCCACCTCGCGGTCCCCGCAGGCCACCGTTTGCTGGTCCAAGGCCTCATCCTAGCCCCTATGGTCCACAAGCTCCGCGAGATCGTCTATTTCCGGATGAACATGTTGAACTTCCGGGCTATGGAGGTGACTTCTACGAGGACTACTACGGATCAGTCTGAGTTAGTAGTAGTATCACTAGTTCGCACTAGCTGTGTCGTCTATCGTCCCGTGTGACTCGTGGGATATGACCTAGTTTGTACTCCTTCCGGAGATGTAGAAAAATAATGTATAGGAGCTTGGAATGCCTCCGATGAGATGTAATCCTCTTTTCACCGTAATAGTACTTTGTTTGGTCTTGTACTAAACCCTGTATGGTGTGTATGACGAGGGAATAAAGAAGCAGTTTCTGTATCTACCATGTCATACGGATGATCATCTTGCATTCCGAGTTATTCCTTACATTATGTATCCCATGACGGAATTTTACCATCCTGACTAAATCATTGTCTTGATCACCTAGGATGGTCAACACGCGCGCCAACCCTGCTTCCCAAGAGCAGGCCGAAGGCAGTGAAGCCAGAAATGAACATCTGCCTCATCCTCCTTCACTAGCCGAGGTGATGATGGAAGCTGAGAGAAACAAGCGGGAGACAAACCGTTTGTTGGAGCGTATTGAACAGAATACAGCACACCATCAGAGGGCTAACGTGGTGTCACTCAGTGATTTTATCAAATTGCATCCACCCACGTTCCACCACTCCGTCGAGCCTCTCGACGCTGATGACTGGCTTCGCAGTATCTCTCACAAACTGCGTTCCGCGATGGTAGCGGAGGCTGACAAGGTCACCTTTGCTGCATATCATCTTGAAGGCCCCGCCAGTCTATGGTGGGAGAATTATGGAGCTATGCGCCCAGCGGGCCATGTCACAACTTGGGCTGAATTCAGCGAGGCTTTCCGTGAACATCACATTCCGGAGGGTCTCATGGACCGTAAGCGTGAAGAATTTTGCAATTTCACCCAAGGCCGACTTTCTGTGGATGCCTATAGCAGGGAGTTTGGTAAGCTCGCCCGATATGCAACTGAGGAAGTGTCTACTGACGCCAAGAAGCAAGCAAGGTTCCGTAAGGGCCTTAGTCCTGAGCTTCGCCGCGACCTCCGTCTGCATGAGTGCACATCTTTTTCGAAACTTGTCAACAAAGCCATCAGTGCTGAAACTGGTCAGACTGACTATGACGCAACACGCAAGCATGGACGTGACACGGGTTCCTCATCCGGTGCTGGTCCTCAGAAGCGCCGCGTGTGGGTACCCAACACCGCCCTGCCACCCAGGTTCACACCGAGGCCATCTTTCCAGGCGCCTCGCCCCGCTCAACAGTCTGCTCCAGCCAAGCCCTATGGGGGTCCAACCAATAATGCTCCTCCACGTACCAGTTCCGTGACTTGTTTCAAGTGTGGGGAATCTGGTCATTATATGCGTGAGTGTCCCCAGACCAACCCCAATCAATCTGCTAAAGCTGTTGGCCGTGGCAAGCCGACAGGAAAAGTGTTTCATGCTAAACCGGTCACCGCTTCACGTGGCCATGTCAACTGTATCTCTGCCGAAGAAGCTCAAGAAGATCCCAACGTCGTTCTCGGTACGCTTCTTGTTAATTGCCACCCGGCATCTGTTCTTTTCGATACAGGAGCCTCTCATTCTTTTATATCTGAAAATTATGCTCGTTTGCATAACGTTGCATTCTGTGACTTGCCATCCTCCATGGTAATTCAAACTCCGGGATCCAAATGGCAAACTTCTAGAGTAAGCCATGGAAATGAAATCCAAGTCGACAGACTTGTTTTCCTCGCATCTTTGATAGCCCTTAAATCTTCAGATATTAATATCATTTTGGGTATGGACTGGATGTCAGCTCATCAAGCCAAAATTGATTGCTTCTCTAGGACTGTTCAACTCACCCATCCTTCGGGGAAGATAGTCAATGTCTTGACCCGAATAGCCAAGCGACAATTATATTCTCTTAACGCCAGCCCCTTGCCAGACCTTGAGGACGTTCCGGTAGTCCGTGACTTCCCGGATGTCTTTCCAGAGGAATTACCAGGTGTTCCACCTGACAGGGATGTTGAGTTCGTAATAGACCTCATTCCAGGAACCGTTCCGATTGCTAGAAGACCTTATAAGATGGCACCCCTAGAACTAGCCGAGCTTAAGAAACAACTCGATGAATCCTTGAAAAAGGGTTTCATCCGCCCTAGTTCATCTCCGTGGGCTTGCCCCGTCCTATTCGTCAAGAAGAAAGATGGTACGGACCGGATGGTTGTAGATTACCGACCTGTCAATTTGGTCACAATCAAAAACAAATATCCACTTCCCAGGATCAACGATCTGTATGATCAGCTCGCTGGATCCTCAGTCTTCTCCAAGATGGATTTGAGGTTGGGATACCATCAAATCAAAATCAGAAACGGGGACATTCCTAAAACGGCCTTTGTTACTCGTTATGGCCAATACGAGTACACCGTCATGTCCTTCGGTTTAACCAACGCTCCAGCCACTTTTTCTCGGTTAATGAACTCAATCTTCATGGAGTATTTGGATAAATTCGTCGTGGTTTATCTCGATGACATACTCATCTACTCCAAGAACGAGGAAGAACATGCCGAACATCTAAGGCTAGTGTTGAAGAAACTTCGAGAGCATCGCCTTTATGCCAAATTTTCAAAATGTGAATTCTGGTTGTCAGAAGTGACCTATCTGGGTCATGTAATATCTGGTAAAGGTATTGCTGTTAACCCTGAGCGAGTTCAAGCCGTCCTTGATTGGACTCCACCCGAATCGGTCAAGCAAGTTCGGAGTTTTCTAGGCTTAGCGAGCTATTGTCGTCGCTTTGTCGAGAATTTCTCCAAAGTTGCTAAACCTCTAACCGAACTCCTCAAGAAAGATAAGAAGTTCGAATGGACTCCACAATGTGAGCACAGCTTTCAGGAACTGAAAAGACGCCTGACTTCTGCTCCCGTGCTGGTACCGCCAGACTTCTCCAAGGACTTCGTTATCTACTGCGACGCCTCGCGACAAGGACTAGGTTGCATTCTCATGCAAGATCGACACGTAATTGCTTACGCTTCACGGCAATTGCACCCACATGAGGAGAATTATCCTACTCATGATCTAGAGCTTGCAGCCGTAGTCTATGCACTTAAGACCTGGCGACATTACCTCCTCGGTAATCGTTGCGAAATATTCACTGATCACCAAAGTCTGAAGTATATTTTCACCCAACCGGATTTGAATCTCAGGCAGAGACGTTGGGTTGAATTGATCACTGACTTCGACTTAGGGATAACCTATACCCCAGGGAAAGCCAACGTCATGGCTGATGCGCTAAGTCGTAAATCTTATTGTAACAACCTGATGTTACAACAAAGTCAACCGCTTCTCCATGAGGAATTTCGAAAGCTTAACCTTCACATTGTTCCTCAAGGTTTTCTCTCCACCTTGGTGGCAAAACCTACCCTTACGGATCAAATTATCAAAGCACAGAAGGTAGATCCGGGAATCTCCCGCATCAAGAGGAACATTCAGAAAGGAATTGCGGATTGTTTCTCCATTAATGATCAAGGAGTCGTATACTTCGGGGATCGACTAGTAGTTCCCAAAGTGCGCAACCTAAGGCGATTAATCCTTAAGGAAGCTCATGAATCTCCTCTCACTATTCATCCCGGTAGTACTAAGATGTATCAGGACCTACGCCAGAGGTTCTGGTGGACTAGGATGAAGAGAGAAATTGCTCAGTATATTGCAAATTGCGACGTCTGTCGTCGTGTAAAAGCAGAGCATCAACGGCCTGCTGGCACCCTTCAACCCTTAGCTATTCCTGAATGGAAATGGGATAAAATTGGTATGGATTTCATTACCGGCTTTCCCAGGACCAAAAGAGGGAATAATGCTATTTTCGTCGTGGTCGATCGTCTTTCCAAAGTAGCTCATTTCTTACCTGTTCGTGAGAGTATAACCGCTAGCCAGCTGGCAGACTTATACATCTCCCGAATAGTGTCCCTCCATGGTGTTCCTTTGGAAATCAATTCGGATCGAGGAAGTCTTTTCACCTCTCGATTTTGGGAAAGTTTCCAAAATGCTATGGGAACTCGTCTCTCCTTTAGCACCGCTTTCCACCCTCAGTCAAGTGGTCAAGTGGAACGCGTCAATCAGATTCTAGAAGACATGCTTCGAGCCTCCGTTATCTCTTTCGGAATGGACTGGGAGAAGTGCCTTCCATTTGCCGAATTCGCTTACAACAACAGCTATCAATCTAGCTTGGGTAAAGCCCCTTTTGAAGTTCTCTATGGACGACGATGTCGAACACCCCTTAACTGGTCAGAGACCGGGGAAAGACAATTCTTTGGCCCGGATATGATTCAGGAAGCAGAAGAACAAGTTCGTATCGTTCGTGAAAAGTTGAAAACAGCCCAATCCCGTCAAAAGAGTCAATATGACCGAAAACATAAGGCTATGACTTTCGAGGTTGACGAGAAGGCTTATCTTCGGGTCACCCCTCTGAAGGGAACCCATCGTTTCGGTATCAAAGGCAAATTGGCTCCTCGTTACATTGGACCTTTTCGCATTCTTGCCAAACGAGGAGAAGTTGCCTACCAGTTGGAACTACCTCCGCACCTCTCCAGAGTTCACGATGTCTTCCACGTTTCTCAACTCAGGCGTTGCTTCTCGGATCCTATCCGTGAAGTGGACCACGAAACGCTTGATCTCCAAGATAATCTTACATATCGAGAGTACCCCATTCGTATCCTCGATCAAGCCGAACGTACCACGCGACGTCATAATATCAAGTTTCTCAAGGTTCAATGGTCGCACCATTCTGAGGATGAAGCAACTTGGGAAAGGGAGGATCGTCTTCGACTTGAATATCCCGCCTTCTTCGCGGAGGAACCCAAATCTCGGGACGAGATTCTTTTGAGTGGGGGTGAGTTGTCACACCCTAGCTAGTCATGCATTAGAGTGTTGCATCATGTTTACTCTTTCATCAGAAACTTGAAATGGGGATGACAGAACCCCCAGTCCCCTCTGAAACCAACTAGGGTTACTAAAATAATTTTTCAATGAACCTGAAATGCCCTTCTAAAATGCCCATCATTTTTGCCTTGGTTCAGAACCTCTGCCAAAAGTGGTGCACATTTTCCTAGGCCATCCTAAGGTTTTTGATTTAAATCATAAATATTTGAATTTGGGCATTTAAAATAATATAAAATATTTAAATGCTCAAATATCTCCAAACTGAAATGTTTCATGTCGGAAATAATCCAACTATGGACCAGGAGTAGTTTGGTGATTTTTGGAGTTGCCTAGGTATTTTATTTAATTCAACAAAGTTGCAGATATATTAAATAAAAAAACAGAAATAGAAAAAAGGGGGAAAACTTACCTGTGCGGCCCAGCCAGCTGGCCGGCCCAGCTAGCCAGCCCAGCCCACCACCGCCGTCGTCCTCCTGGCGCCAGTCGGCCAGGCGTGTGGCCGGCGCGCGCGCACGGCCACCGCGCCACGCCACCTGCTCGCCTGCTTGCCTGCCCTCCCCTCCTCGCTCGGTGTCCCCGGACGACGCCACGCCTGCCCCCTGCTCTCTCTCACCGTCACCAGCGCGTCCCCGAGCCCGCTATCCATCCCTGCAGCTCCGCGGTGAGCCCTCGGATCATTTCCCCCTTCTCCCCTGGTCTCTTTCGACCTCTAGGCCCTAGCCCCACCTCGGCCGAGACCTCCACGCCGCCGGCGATGTCGCCGTCGTGGCCACGGTCGCCGTAGCACCCAACCGAGCACACCATCGTGCTCCCCGCCTCACCAGGAGCACGCAGCACGCACCAACGCTTCCCCAAACCCCCTGCAACGCTGATCCCGACCGCACCCGAACTCCGGCCGCCGCAGCCGAGCTCGCCGCCGTCAACTCCGGCCACCCCGAGCCCAACCACCACCACCAATAGACGCGGCTCAACCTCAGCAACACGTAGATGCCTTCCGCCGTCCATTTGGTTGCCGGAATGGCAAAAAGCACTTTCGCCGCCGTCTCGGACCTCGCCGGCGTCATGTCGCCGGTGGGGTTTGACTTGCCCGACCTGGGGTTTGACCCCCCAGGGTCACTGACGCGTGGGCCCTGTCGGCCAGGTGGTTAGGTTAGCGCTAACTACTGTTAGTTAACCCCCCTGACACTGACAGTGGGCCCCAGCGCCACTAATCCCTAATTAGGATTAATTTAATCCTGTTTAACCCCCCCTGTCACTGACGTGTGGCCCCCACACGTCAGGTTTGACCTCAGCCAGCCACAGTTGACCACTGACGTCATGCTGACGTCATGCTGACGCAGTAATTGAATTTCTGGATTTAAATTAAATCAGGAAATTCCAGAATATTAATTAAACTTCAAAAATTCATAACTTTTATTCTGTAACTCCAAATTGGACAAATTATATATGAAAAATGATCAAAAAATCCAATCTACCCATCTGTACTATTTTCATGCATGATCAAACAAGTTAAATTGATGTTTTAAGCAGAACAAGAAAAGGCACTTTAAAAGGCCATATTTGAATTTGGAATTTGAATCTTTGATTCAAATTTGTTCAAACCCCTCTGGCTTTAGTTGCATTAGCCCAACACACTCATATTGCCATGTTTCATGCATGCATCATATTGTTGCACATTGTTTGGTGATGCTTGTGTATCGATGTCCTTTGCGACAGGACCTGTCCCCGAGGAGTACCGTGATTACCCTAACGAAGAACCGTATCCGTGCATCGAACCATCAGGCAAGCAACCAACCATTTGATCATATCGATACAATCCCATGTTCTCGCTCCTGCTCTCTTTTACTGCATTAAGACAACGCGATTCAAACTGCTGTGTGCTACGGTAGTTGAACCCATTTCCTCTGCATGACCTGTCATTGCCACAGTAACTAGATGAAACCCACTAGCATGTGTAGGAGTTGATTGAGCCATATGTATGTGTTGTTCCTACCTTGCTATGCCTGCTATGCTTAGAGTCGTGTCAGGTCTGGTTCATCTGGGTGATGGGCTAGAGTGAAATGATTATGTCGGTAATGAGAGTGGTGTGGTGAACACGATTTGGTAAAGGTATCGATGAGAGGCCATGTAGGAGTACATGGTGGGTTGTTTCATTGAAGCCGACCTTAAGCACTGAGATCTGTATGTGTGATTTAAGAACCAGCTACTACCATGCATTGGGCCCGAAACCAATGGACCCTCTCGGCTTCTTATTCACCCTAGTTCTCCGTCCAGGAGTTGCAAGTAGTTTCTGGTGTTTGTAGCCTACTGGAGGCCGTGGACAGCGCTGACCGTAGGGGTGGGCTGTGATGCGGTAGGTACGTGGCACGGTGTACCGAATACCCGTTAGGTATCTCGGGAACCCTGTTCACATCGTTCGGGGCCGTATGGGAAACCTCGGCCGGACTCCCTGCGGATGGAACCTGAATAGGCGATAAACCTGGACTGGAGGCTTAGGTGATTAGGTAGGTCGTGGCCGACACCCACGTTGGGCTTCCGCTTGAAGGTTGCCGAGTACATGTCGTGTAAGCAACGATAAGTGGTGAGAGCGTGTATGAAGAAGTACACCCCTGCAGGGTTAACATGATCTATTCGAATAGCCGCGTCCGCGGTAAAGGACTACTTGGTTGCCTATACAGTTCATAGACAAGTAAATGGAAACTACTAAAAGCCTCAAGATAAGTGTGAGTGCCGAGGATGGCTCTTCCGTAGGAAGACGGAGGTGGATCCTCGGTAGTGTATTGAAGTGGTGAGTAGTGGACTCGTGTGCGCAAAACCATTTCAAGTTGGAGTATCGTAGGATAGTCTAGCCAAGAGTCAAAGCTGGCTTGCTGCAATAACTCCACCAACCCTTCTTGATACTATGCATGTATGTAGGATCTGATGTAAGTCTTGCTGAGTACCTTTGTACTCATGTTGCTATAATCTACATTTTTACAGAAGACGCTGCAACCCCTTCTGATGGGTTCTATGTAGACGTTGACATCAACGAGTAGGCTAAAGACCCAGGTGGTGACCCTGAACTTGTGGAGGACCACGTAGTATAGCTAGGCTTTCCAAGCCTCTTTTATTTTACTAGTTGTCTGTACTCAGACAAGTTACTTCCGCTGTTGGCTTGTATGACTGTATGACTTGTATGTTGGGTCGCGAGACCCGTATCTTTGTGTATGTTATGTATGGCTCCCTGAGCCTTAAATAAAGTACTGGTGTCATAGAGTCATGTTGTGATGCTTCGTTGTATTTGCACATATCGAGCATATTGTGTGTATGATTGAAATGCTTGGTATGTGTGGGATCTGACTATCTAGTTGTTTATCTTTAGTAGCCTCTCTTACCGGGAAATGTCTCCTAGTGTTACCGCTGAGCCATGGTAGCTTGCTACTGCTCTGGAACACTTAGGCTGGCCGGCATGTGTCCTTCTTCGTTCCTGTGTCTGTCCCTTCGGGGAAATGTCACGCTTTGAGTACCGGAGTCCTGTTAGCCCGCTACAGCCCGGTTTACCGGAGTCCTGCTAGCCCAGTGCTACAGCCCGGACCCACTTGCTGATGACCGACACGTTCGAAGCTGGGTCATGGATGCCTGTCCCTGTAAGTCTGTGCCACTTTGGGTTTACGACTAGTCATGTCAGCCCGGGCTCTTTATCATATGGATGCTAGCGACACTATCATATACGTGAGCCAAAAGGCGCAAACGGTCCCGGGAAAAGGTAAGACGACACCCGTGGGGATACCGTGCGTGAGGCCGCAAAGTGATATGAGGTGTTACCAGCTAGATCGATGTGACATCGAGTCGGGGTCCTGACACAAACAAGCAGCAGTAGGGTTTTACGCATCCGTGCGGCCCGAAGCTGGGTAAAACTGCTCGTGTGTACCGCCTCGATCCGCTCTTTGCTCGACCCCCACCCTCACCGAATCGAAAGGGGCTCGGTCCGCCGGTCCCCATAGTTGTTCGTGGATCAGCTTCCCCGACATCTTTGGCGCGCCAGGTAGGGGGCGTCGCGGTTGTGTGAACCTGATCCGGTGTTCACACGAGCTAGATCTTCATTCCCTTCATCAACATGCCACCGAAGAAGAAGACTTCGGCGACAGCCGCTCCGTCCACGTCGTTTCCGCCACCGTTGGGGCAAACGGATGGTGGAATGGACGCCGGCTGAAGAATGGATGTCGACGAGGAAGCTCATGATGCCGCCAGGTCCAAGAACAAGGCTGCACAAACCTCGGCGATCGTAGATGTTCCGCGCCACTCTCAGGAGGCGCAAGATCAACAGCGTCATGGCACTAGCAGTGCCATACGCATGATAGCCCAAGGCCAAGCTGGTGGATCTCGAGGCGCTCAAGACCAGCATGCACGCCAGCGTGCTGGCACGAGTGAGGCACGGTTGCCTGGACGGGATACTGCTCCTTCTAACATAGTTAGAAGTTCGAGCACGTCCCGCTCCTCGCGCCGTCCGCCACTGCCACCCACCCCTCCAGCAGAAGCTTTGGCGCGAGCTCAACTTCTTCTAGATTACCCTCCAACATCGGATAAGACCGACGAATGGAGGGCCACCATTCAGAGTCTCATCGGCCACGCCAACGGCGACACTCCACGGCGGCCGAGCGCGTCGCCGCCGCGGCAGGACCGCCGGACGCGAGCCGGTGGCGAAGAAACGGGCAGAGGTGCAACTACCATGCAATCCCTGCCCCGAAGGCCAAGATCGCCGACTCGCCGGATCTACCTCGACAGCGACTCCACCACATCGTCGGATCCACGAGCTCGTCGCGATCAACGCCAAGTTCTTCATGATCGACAACAAGAGGATGCTCGAACTCGCATCGAGCGCCGAAGAGAAGCGCGACGTCAATCCGACAAGGGCGCTGGGCCCTCTGTTGACATGCATGCACCAGGGGAACCAGGCGATCTGCCGTACGTGGTAGGTTGTCCTGCGTTCACCCGTGAGCTGCGGCAAGTACAGTGGCCCAGCACAAAGAATTTCAAGCCAGACGTACCGGAGAAGTACGACGGCAAGACGCATCCGTCGGAGTTCCTCAGCATCTACACCATTGCGGTGCAGGCTGCCGGGGGACGAGATGACAAGATCCTTGCCAACTACTTCCCGCTGGTGCTCAAGCCCAATGTCAGATCCTGGCTCATGCACTTGCCGGATAACTCCATATCCTCCTGGGCTGATCTGTGCCATCAGTTTGTCAGCGCCTTTACAGGCGGACACAAGCCACATGGCCAAGAGAGCGATCTTCACCTGCTCGCCCAGAAGGAAGGAGAACCCCTGCGCAAGTACATTCAGAGATTCAGCAGTGTGCAACACAACATCCCAGACGTCCACCCTGCCGCGGTGATCAGCGCGTTCCATCAGAACGTGCGGAACCACAGGTTGCGGGAGGAAATGGCGATGTGCAAGATCAGGGACGTCAGTGAGTTATATGCACTGGCCGACAAGTGTGCACATGCTGAAGAAGGGAGAAGACTCCCCGGAGAAAATATAGGAGCAGGGGGATCTGATAGTGAAGATGCTGCCCCGGCAAGGAGAAACCGGCGGCGGAACAACAGAAAGAGGAAAGGCAAAGAAGTGCTAGTTGTCGAGCAGTCCGGCAACGGAGGCGGCGCCAAGGAAGCTAAAGCTGGTGGCTCCGACAAGGAGGCCCAGCCTGTGGCGGCCGCCGACAAGCAGGACAGCTCCGACAAGCAGTATTGTAAGATTCACCGCACCAAGGGTCATGATCTCCAGAACTGCAAGAAAGTCGAACAGCTTGTCGAGCAACAGAAAGCTGAGTACAAGCGGCGCGACAAGGCGAAGGCCCAGGAAGGAGCTGGTGGATCTGGCAAGAAGCATCCCGGCCGAGGAGGACGCCGCGGCAAGGCCAAGCAGTGGCAAGGAGATAGGCCTCCCCACGGCCGCGACAAGGATGAAGATGACGAAGACGATGAAGATATGGATGATGATGAGGCCGACGAGCAGGAATTTCAGAAAGCCACAGAGGTCCTGTGCGTTGACGGTGGCGCCTCTCTGCATACTTCGCACCGCCAACTCAAGCAGTGGATGTGGGAAGTAAACGCAGTAGAACCACCCGTCGAGTCGCGCAGGCCTCTGAAATGGTCCAACACGCCTATCATCTTCGACATTGAGGATCATCCTGACCGCGTGACTGCGGTCGGGTGCTTGCCGATGTTGGTTTCACCAACTATCCGCAACCTCAAGGTCACGAAGATGCTAGTTGATGGCGGGGCCGGCTTTAATCTGATCTCCTCTGCGGTCCTTCAGAAACTCCAGATCCCTGACAGCGAGCTCGAAGAGACCGGTACCTTCCAAGGAATCAACTCGGGAAGGAGCAAGCCGAAGGGGAAGATCACGCTGCCAGTCACATTTGGCAGCGAGCTGAATTTCAGAACTGAGAAGGTCACATTCGACGTTGCCGACTTTCCATTACCTTACAATGGAATCCTTGGCCGTCCAGCACTTGCCAAGTTCATGGCAGCCTCTCACTATGCATACAACGTACTGAAGATGCCAGGCCCAATAAGTGTCATCTCTGTCCCTGGCGACAAGAAGGACGCTCTTATCTGTGCTGACAAGATCTACCGGGAAGCAGCAGCCGCAGCAGAACGCAAGACACTTGCCGTTGAAGCTCCCAGGGGGAAGAAGAAGACCAAGTCCGGCAAGAGCTCTGATGCCCACTCCGGCAAACACACCTCTTCGGAGTGCTGCGCTACCGTCGAGGACGCACCATCGATCTCCACCAGCAAGTGTAAAAAGGCAATGGCAGCTCCACCTGAGACCAAGAAGGTGCCCGCCAAGGAGGATGGCACTGGTGGTACCTTCACCATTAGCGCCACTCTTGACCCTAAATAGGAAAGCGCGCTCGTTGCTTTCCTGTAGGTGAACGTCGACGTGTTTGCATGGCAACCGTCTGATATCCCTGGTGTTCCCAGGAAAGTAATCGAGCACCACCTTGCCGTCTGTCCTCATGCGCGGCCCGTCAAGCAGAGAGTCAGGAAGCAGGCGGTGGAGCGCCAAGAGTTCATTGCAGAAGAGATCAGGAAATTGGAAGCAGCAGGCCTTGTCAGAGGAGTGCTCCATCCCACGTGGTTGGCCAATCCTGTAGTCGTGTGCAAGGTGAACGGGAAATGGAGGCTTTGTATAGACTTCACTGATGTCAATAAAGCTTGTCCCAAAGATCCATTTCCCTTGCCGCGCATTGACCAGATTGTTGACTCCACAGCTGGATGTGACTTGCTTTCATTCCTTGTGTCAGGACCCCGACTCGATGTCACATCGATCTAGCTGGTAACACCTCATATCACTTTGCGGCCTCACGCACGGTATCCCCACGGGTGTCGTCTTACCTTTTCCCGGGACCGTTTGCGCCTTTTGGCTCACGTATATGATAGTGTCGCTAGCATCCATATGATAAAGAGCCCGGGCTGACATGACTAGTCGTAAACCCAAAGTGGCACAGACTTACAGGGACAGGCATCCATGACCCAGCTTCGAACGTGTCGGTCATCAGCAAGTGGGTCCGGGCTGTAGCACTGGGCTAGCAGGGCTCCGGTAAACCGGGCTGTAGCGGGCTAACAGGACTCCGGTACTCAAAGCGTGACATTTCCCCGAAGGGACAGACACAGGAACGAAGAAGGACACATGCCGACCAGCCTAAGTGTTCCAGAGCAGTAGCAAGCTACCATGGCTCAGCGGTAACACTAGGAGACATTTCCCGGTAAGAGAGGCTACTAAAGATAAACAACTAGATAGTCAGATCCCACACATACCAAGCATTTCAATCATACACACAATATGCTCGATATGTGCAAATACAACGAAGCATCACAACATGACTCTATGACACCAGTACTTTATTTAAGGCTCAGGGAGCCATACATAACATACACAAAGATACGGGTCTCGCGACCCAACATACAAGTCATACAGTCATACAAGCCAACAACGGAAGTAACTTGTCTGAGTACAGACAACTAGTAAAATAAAAGAGGCTTGGAAAGCCTAGCTATACTACGTGGTCCTCCACAAGTTCAGGGTCACCACCTGGGTCTTTAGCCTACTCGTTGATGTCAACGTCTACATAGAACCCATCAGAAGGGGTTGCAGCGTCTTCTGTAAAAATGTAGATTATAGCAACATGAGTACAAAGGTACTCAGCAAGACTTACATCAGATCCTACATACATGCATAGTATCAAGAAGGGTTGGTGGAGTTATTGCAGCAAGCCAGCTTTGACTCTTGGCTAGACTATCCTACGATACTCCAACTTGAAATGGTTTTGCGCACACGAGTCCACTACTCACCACTTCAATACACTACGAGGATCCACCTCCGTCTTCCTACGGAAGAGCCATCCTCGGCACTCACACTTATCTTGAGGCTTTTAGTAGTTTCCATTTACTTGTCTATGAACTGTATAGGCAACCAAGTAGTCCTTTACCGCGGACGCGGCTATTCGAATAGATCATGTAACCCTGCAGGGGTGTACTTCTTCATACACGCTCTCACCACTTATCGTTGCTTACACGACATGTACTCGGCAACCTTCAAGCGGAAGCCCAACGTGGGTGTCGGCCATGACCTACCTAATCACCTAAGCCTCCAGTCCAGGTTTATCGCCTATTCAGGTTCCATCCGCAGGGAGTCCGGCCGAGGTTTCCCATACGGCCCCGAACGATGTGAACAGGGTTCCCGAGATACCTAACGGGTATTCGGTACACCGTGCCACGTACCTACCGCATCACAGCCCACCCCTACGGTCAGCGCTGTCCACAGCCTCCAGTAGGCTACAAACACCAGAAACTACTTGCAACTCCTGGACGGAGAACTAGGGTGAATAAGAAGCCGAGAGGGTCCATTGGTTTCGGGCCCAATGCATGGTAGTAGCTGGTTCTTAAATCACACATACAGATCTCAGTGCTTAAGGTCGGCTTCAATGAAACAACCCACCATGTACTCCTACATGGCCTCTCATCGATACCTTTACCAAATCGTGTTCACCACACCACTCTCATTACCGACATAATCATTTCCCTCTAGCCCATCACCTAGATGAACCAGACCTGACACGACTCTAAGCATAGCAGGCATAGCAAGGTAGGAACAACACATACATATGGCTCAATCAACTCCTACACATGCTAGTGGGTTTCATCTAGTTACTGTGGCAATGACAGGTCATGCAGAGGAAATGGGTTCAACTACCGTAGCACACAGCAGTTTGAATCGCGTTGTCTTAATGCAGTAAAAGAGAGCAGGAGCGAGAACATGGGATTGTATCGATATGATCAAATGGTTGGTTGCTTGCCTGATGGTTCGATGCACGGATACGGTTCTTCGTTAGGGTAATCACGGTACTCCTCGGGGACAGGTCCTGTCGCAAAGGACATCGATACACAAGCATCACCAAACAATGTGCAACAATATGATGCATGCATGAAACATGGCAATATGAGTGTGTTGGGCTAATGCAACTAAAGCCAGAGGGGTTTGAACAAATTTGAATCAAAGATTCAAATTCCAAATTCAAATATGGCCTTTTAAAGTGCCTTTTCTTGTTCTGCTTAAAACATCAATTTAACTTGTTTGATCATGCATGAAAATAGTACAGATGGGTAGATTGGATTTTTCTGATCATTTTTCATATATAATTTGTCCAATTTGGAGTTACAGAATAAAAGTTATGAATTTTTGAAGTTTAAATAATATTCTGGAATTTCCTGATTTAATTTAAATCCAGAAATTCAATTACTGCGTCAGCATGACGTCAGCATGACGTCAGTGGTCAACTGTGGCTGGCTGAGGTCAAACCTGACGTGTGGGGGCCACACGTCAGTGACAGGGGGGGTTAAACAGGATTAAATTAATCCTAATTAGGGGTTAGTGGCGCTGGGGCCCACTGTCAGTGTCAGGGGGGTTAACTAACAGTAGTTAGCGCTAACCTAACCACCTGGCCGACAGGGCCCACGCGTCAGTGACCCTGGGGGGTCAAACCCCAGGTCGGGCAAGTCAAACCCCACCGGCGACATGATGCCGGCGAGGTCCGAGACGGCGGCGAAAGTGCTTTTTGCCATTCCGGCAACCAAATGGACGGCGGAAGGCATCTACGTGTTGCTGAGGTTGAGCCGCGTCTATTGGTGGTGGTGGTTGGGCTCGGGGTGGCCGGAGTTGACGGCGGCGAGCTCGGCTGCGGCGGCCGGAGTTCGGGTGCGGTCGGGATCAGCGTTGCAGGGGGTTTGGGGAAGCGTTGGTGCGTGCTGCGTGCTCCTGGTGAGGCGGGGAGCACGATGGTGTGCTCGGTTGGGTGCTACGGCAACCGTGGCCACGACGGCGACATCGCCGGCGGCGTGGAGGTCTCGGCCGAGGTGGGGCTAGGGCCTAGAGGTCGAAAGAGACCAGGGGAGAAGGGGGAAATGATCCGGGGGCTCACCGCGGAGCTGCAGGGATGGATAGCGGGCTCGGGGACGCGCTGGTGACGGTGAATTCGACGGCGACGACGGTCGGAGCCCGAAGAGGGGAACGGCGACGTGGCGGCGATGCAGGGCTTCCGGGGAGCTGTGAAGCGGTGGGGAGGAAGAGGGAGTCGAGGCGGAGCTCCTGAGCTAATCGGGGGAGCGAGGGGTGGTCGGAGACGGTGGCTAAGGCGAACGGCGGCGACGGTGGTGTTCGGCCGGGAGAGAGAGAGAGCGAGGGAGAGCCGGGGGAGAGTGAGAGAGAGCAGGGGGGAAGGCGTGGCGTCGTCCGGGGACACCGAGCGAGGAGGGGAGGGCAGGCAAGCAGGCGAGCAGGTGGCGTGGCGCGGTGGCCGTGCGCGCGCGCCGGCCACACGCCTGGCCGACTGGCGCCAGGAGGACGACGGCGGTGGTGGGCTGGGCTGGCTAGCTGGGCCGGCCAGCTGGCTGGGCCGCACAGGTAAGTTTTCCCCCTTTTTTCTATTTCTGTTTTTTTATTTAATATATCTGCAACTTTGTTGAATTAAATAAAATACCTAGGCAACTCCAAAAATCACCAAACTACTCCTGGTCCATAGTTGGATTATTTCCAACATGAAACATTTCAGTTTGGAGATATTTGAGCATTTAAATATTTTATATTATTTTAAATGCCCAAATTCAAATATTTATGATTTAAATCAAAAACCTTAGGATGGCCTAGGAAAATGTGCACCACTTTTGGCAGAGGTTCTGAACCAAGGCAAAAATGATGGGCATTTTAGAAGGGCATTTCAGGTTCATTGAAAAATTATTTTAGTAACCCTAGTTGGTCTCAGAGGGGACTGGGGGTTCTGTCATCCCCATTTCAAGTTTCTGATGAAAGAGTAAACATGATGCAACACTCTAATGCATGACTAGCTAGGGTGTGACAACTCACCCCCACTCAAAAGAATCTCGTCCCGAGATTTGGGTTCCTCCGCCAAGAAGGCGGGATATTCAAGTCGAAGACGATCCTCCCTTTCCCAAGTTGCTTCATCCTCAGAATGGTGCGACCATTGAACCTTGAGAAACTTGATATTATGACGTCGCGTGGTACGTTCGGCTTGATCGAGGATACGAATGGGGTACTCTCGATATGTAAGATTATCTTGGAGATCAAGCGTTTCGTGGTCCACTTCACGGATAGGATCCGAGAAGCAACGCCTGAGTTGAGAAACGTGGAAGACATCGTGAACTCTGGAGAGGTGCGGAGGTAGTTCCAACTGGTAGGCAACTTCTCCTCGTTTGGCAAGAATGCGAAAAGGTCCAATGTAACGAGGAGCCAATTTGCCTTTGATACCGAAACGATGGGTTCCCTTCAGAGGGGTGACCCGAAGATAAGCCTTCTCGTCAACCTCGAAAGTCATAGCCTTATGTTTTTGGTCATATTGACTCTTTTGACGGGATTGGGCTGTTTTCAACTTTTCACGAACGATACGAACTTGTTCTTCTGCTTCCTGAATCATATCCGGGCCAAAGAATTGTCTTTCCCCGGTCTCTAACCAGTTAAGGGGTGTTCGACATCGTCGTCCATAGAGAACTTCAAAAGGGGCTTTACCCAAGCTAGATTGATAGCTGTTGTTGTAAGCGAATTCGGCAAATGGAAGGCACTTCTCCCAGTCCATTCCGAAAGAGATAACAGAGGCTCGAAGCATGTCTTCTAGAATTTGGTTGACGCGTTCCACTTGACCACTTGACTGAGGGTGGAAAGCGGTGCTAAAGGAGAGATGAGTTCCCATAGCATTTTGGAAACTTTCCCAAAATCGAGAGGTGAAAAGACTTCCTCGATCCGAATTGATTTCCAAAGGAACACCATGGAGGGACACTATTCGGGAGATGTATAAGTCTGCCAGCTGGCTAGCGGTTATACTCTCACGAACAGGTAAGAAATGAGCTACTTTGGAAAGACGATCGACCACGACGAAAATAGCATTATTCCCTCTTTTGGTCCTGGGAAAGCCGGTAATGAAATCCATACCAATTTTATCCCATTTCCATTCAGGAATAGCTAAGGGTTGAAGGGTGCCAGCAGGCCGTTGATGCTCTGCTTTTACACGACGACAGACGTCGCAATTTGCAATATACTGAGCAATTTCTCTTTTCATCCTAGTCCACCAGAACCTCTGGCGTAGGTCCTGATACATTTTAGTGCTACCGGGATGAATGGTGAGAGGAGATTCATGAGCTTCCTTAAGGATCAAATGCCTCAGGTTTCGCACTTTGGGAACTACTAGTCGATCCCCGAAGTATACGACTCCTTGATCATTAATGGAGAAACAATCCGCAATTCCTTTCTGAATGTTCCTCTTGATGCGGGAGATTCCCGGATCTACCTTCTGTGCTTTGATAATTTGATCCGTAAGGGTAGGTTTTGCCACCAAGGCGGAGAGAAAACCTTGAGGAACAATGTGAAGGTTAAGCTTTCGAAATTCCTCATGGAGAAGCGGTTGACTTTGTTGTAACATCAGGTTGTTACAATAAGATTTACGACTTAGCGCATCAGCCATGACGTTGGCTTTCCCTGGGGTATAGGTTATTCCTAAGTCGAAGTCAGTGATCAATTCAACCCAACGTCTCTGCCTGAGATTCAAATCCGGTTGGGTGAAAATATACTTCAGACTTTGGTGATCAGTGAATATTTCGCAACGATTACCGAGGAGGTAATGTCGCCAGGTCTTAAGTGCATAGACTACGGCTGCAAGTTCTAGATCATGAGTAGGATAATTTTCCTCATGTGGGTGCAACTGCCGTGAAGCGTAAGCAATTACGTGTCAATCTTGCATGAGAATGCAACCTAGTCCTTGTCGCGAGGCGTCGCAGTAGATAACAAAGTCTTTAGAGAAGTCTGGCGGTACCAGTACGGGAGCAGAGGTCAGGCATCTTTTCAGTTCCTGAAAGCTGTGCTCACATTGTGGAGTCCATTCGAACTTCTTATCTTTCTTGAGGAGTTCGGTTAGAGGTTTAGCAACCTTGGAGAAATTCTCGACAAAGCGACGACAATAGCTCGCTAAGCCTAGAAAACTCCGAACTTGCTTGACCGATTCGGGTGGAGTCCAATTAAGGACGGCTTGAACTCGCTCAGGGTTAACAGCAATACCTTTACCAGATATTACATGACCCAGATAGGTCACTTCTGACAACCAGAATTCACATTTTGAAAATTTGGCATAAAGGCGATGCTCTCGAAGTTTCTTCAACACTAGCCTTAGATGTTCGGCATGTTCTTCCTCGTTCTTGGAGTAGATGAGTATGTCATCGAGATAAACCACGACGAATTTATCCAAATACTCCATGAAGATTGAGTTCATTAACCGAGAAAAAGTGGCTGGAGCGTTGGTTAAACCGAAGGACATGACGGTGTACTCGTATTGGCCATAACGAGTAACAAAGGCCGTTTTAGGAATGTCCCTGTTTCTGATTTTGATTTGATGGTATCCCAACCTCAAATCCATCTTGGAGAAGACTGAGGATCCAACGAGCTGATCATACAGATCGTTGATCCTGGGAAGTGGATATTTGTTTTTGATTGTGACCAAATTGACAGGTCGGTAATCTACAACCATCCGGTCCGTACCATCTTTCTTCTTGACGAATAGGACGGGGCAAGCCCACGGAGATGAACTAGGGCGGATGAAACCCCTTTTCAAGGATTCATCGAGTTGTTTCTTAAGCTCGGCTAGTTCTAGGGGTGCCATCTTATAAGGTCTTCTAGCAATCGGAACGGTTCCTGGAATGAGGTCTATTACGAACTCAACATCCCTGTCAGGTGGAACACCTGGTAATTCCTCTGGAAAGACATCCGGGAAGTCACGGACTACCGGAACGTCCTCAAGGTCTGGCAAGGGGCTGGCATTAAGAGAATATAATTGTCGCTTGGCTATTCGAGTCAAAACATTGACTATCTTCCCCGAAGGATGGGTGAGTTGAACAGTCCTAGAGAAGCAATCAATTTTGGCTTGATGAGCTGACATCCAGTCCATACCCAAAATGATATTAATATCTGAAGATTTAAGGGCTATCAAAGATGCGAGGAAAACAAGTCTGTCGACTTGGATTTCATTTCCATGGCTTACTCTAGAAGTTTGCCATTTGGATCCCGGAGTTTGAATTACCATGGAGGATGGCAAGTCACAGAATGCAACGTTATGCAAACGAGCATAATTTTCAGATATAAAAGAATGAGAGGCTCCTGTATCGAAAAGAACAGATGCCGGGTGGCAATTAACAAGAAGCGTACCGAGAACGACGTTGGGATCTTCTTGAGCTTCTTCGGCAGAGATACAGTTGACATGGCCACGTGAAGCAGTGACCGGTTTAGCATGAAACACCTTCCCTGTCGGCTTGCCACGGCCAACAGCTTTAGCAGATTGATTGGGGTTGGTCTGGGGACACTCACGCATATAATGACCAGATTCCCCACACTTGAAACATGTCACGGAACTGGTACGTGGAGGAGCATTATTGGTTGGACCCCCATAGGGCTTGGCTGGAGCAGACTGTTGAGCGGGGCGAGGCGCCTGGAAAGATGGCCTCGGTGTGAACCTGGGTGGCAGGGCGGTGTTGGGTACCCACACGCGGTGCTTCTGAGGACCAGCACCGGATGAGGAACCCATGTCACGTCCATGCTTGCGTGTTGCGTCATAGTCAGTCTGACCAGTTTCAGCACTGATGGCTTTGTTGACATGTTTCGGAAAAGATGTGCACTCATGCAGACGGAGGTCGCGGCGAAGCTCAGGACTAAGGCCCTTACGGAACCTTGCTTGCTTCTTGGCGTCAGTAGACACTTCCTCAGTTGCATATCGGGCGAGCTTACCAAACTCCCTGCTATAGGCATCCACAGAAAGTCGGCCTTGGGTGAAATTGCAAAATTCTTCACGCTTACGGTCCATGAGACCCTCCGGAATGTGATGTTCACGGAAAGCCTCGCTGAATTCAGCCCAAGTTGTGACATGGCCCGCTGGGCGCATAGCTCCATAATTCTCCCACCATAGACTGGCGGGGCCTTCAAGATGATATGCAGCAAAGGTGACCTTGTCAGCCTCCGCTACCATCGCGGAACGCAGTTTGTGAGAGATACTGCGAAGCCAGTCATCAGCGTCGAGAGGCTCGACGGAGTGGTGGAACGTGGGTGGATGCAATTTGATAAAATCACTGAGTGACACCACGTTAGCCCTCTGATGGTGTGCTGTATTCTGTTCAATACGCTCCAACAAACGGTTTGTCTCCCGCTTGTTTCTCTCAGCTTCCATCATCACCTCGGCTAGTGAAGGAGGATGAGGCAGATTTTCATTCCTGGCTTCACTGCCTTCGGCCTGCTCTTGGGAAGCAGGGTTAGCGCGCGTGTTGACCATCCTAGGTGAACAAGACAATGATTTAGTCAGGATGGTAAAATTCTGTCATAGGATACATAATGTAAGGAATAACTCGGAATGCAAGATGATCATCCGTATGACATGGTAGATACAGAAACTGCTTCTTTTATTCCATCGTCATACACACCATACAGGGTTTAGTACAAGACCAAACAAAGTACTATTACGGTGAAAAGAGGATTACATCTCATCGGAGGCATTCCAAGCTCCTATACATTATTTTTCTACATCTCCGGAAGGAGTACAAACTAGGTCATATCCCACGAGTCACGCAGGACGATAGACGACACAGCTAGTGGGAACTAGTGATACTACTACTAGCTTAGACTGATCCATAGTAGTCCTCGTAGAAGTCACCTCCATAGCCCGGAAGTTCAACATGTTCATCCGGAAATAGACGATCTCGCGGAGCTTGTGGACCATAGGGGCTAGGATGAGGCCTTGGACCAACAAACGGTGGCCTGCGGGGACCGCGAGGTGGGGTGATGCCTCCTACATCACGCCAAACCATCACGTCTGTTAGAGCAGATCTCACAGGATAGAGATCGCGCATATCTGAATATCCAGCTTGCACCGCCGGTGCGAACCGAGTCAAAGTGGCCCAGTGGTCAGCACGGGTATTGAAGAGCTCTAACCTTAAGGCCCGATTTTCACGGTCCTTATCCTCGAGCATCTCAGCAGTGGTGCGAGTCCGTGAATCCTCCTGAGTGGAGTCAGCATAGATAGCCTGGAAATACCCTTGTGCTCCCGGAAGTGATCCTGGCATATACCGGAAGTCAGAGTCCCGAAATAAACCAGATCTGACTCGCATAATGGTCATCATAGAGTAGGCGGCATCCTGCACAGCCATCTCGATAGTAACCCCGAGTCCATAGGAACAGTGAAGAGGCTCGGTGGATCCAGGATAAGATGGAAATATCCTGACAGTGCAGAGATACTGGCTTTGATTGAAATCTCGGAATTGCTCTTCGACCGTGTACTCAGGATACCAGCGGTATCCAGCCTCAGTCATTACCCTGACCAACTTGGCAGTATGGCCGGGTACATCTAGGCATCGAGTCAGGCGAACCACTTGATTGAGGTCGCGAGTGGCCATCTGAAAGCGCAATCATAATGCAAGGGCATTAGAATTTCTAGCAAAATTTCGGCAGCATAACAGCTGTAAATGCTCAAAAAGGATATTGAGACATTTGACAAAGGATTTCGTACACACTCAACATCATCACATCAAAGTTCTGGAACCATTCTAACAACATAATGTGGTAGTAGAACTAAACTAGGCTTGTAACCATCAAACTTATAAGGTACTACTGATTAGTAATACGTGATCCTGATAGAGAGAACAGATCCTAATTCCTTAACCCCCGGTGGAAGAATGGACTGACTCAGATCAGAAAGTCATAAGGTATAAGGAGTAAAAAGAGCCTTACGTTCCAACCCACAAACAATTCCCCTACATATAACTAAAGAATTTCTAGACTCAACATCGACCAGTTTGGCTTGGAGAACCTACAGGCAGTCCGGCTCTGATGCCAACGCTGTCAGGACCCCGACTCGATGTCACATCGATCTAGCTGGTAACACCTCATATCACTTTGCGGCCTCACGCACGGTATCCCCACGGGTGTCGTCTTACCTTTTCCCGGGACCGTTTGCGCCTTTTGGCTCACGTATATGATAGTGTCGCTAGCATCCATATGATAAAGAGCCCGGGCTGACATGACTAGTCGTAAACCCAAAGTGGCACAGACTTACAGGGACAGGCATCCATGACCCAACTTCGAACGTGTCGGTCATCAGCAAGTGGGTCCGGGCTGTAGCACTGGGCTAGCAGGGCTCCGGTAAACCGGGCTGTAGCGGGCTAACAGGACTCCGGTACTCAAAGCGTGACATTTCCCCGAAGGGACAGACACAGGAACGAAGAAGGACACATGCCGGCCAGCCTAAGTGTTCCAGAGCAGTAGCAAGCTACCATGGCTCAGCGGTAACACTAGGAGACATTTCCCGGTAAGAGAGGCTACTAAAGATAAACAACTAGATAGTCAGATCCCACACATACCAAGCATTTCAATCATACACACAATATGCTCGATATGTGCAAATACAACGAAGCATCACAACATGACTCTATGACACCAGTACTTTATTTAAGGCTCAGGGAGCCATACATAACATACACAAAGATACGGGTCTCGCGACCCAACATACAAGTCATACAGTCATACAAGCCAACAGCGGAAGTAACTTGTCTGAGTACAGACAACTAGTAAAATAAAAGAGGCTTGGAAAGCCTAGCTATACTACGTGGTCCTCCACAAGTTCAGGGTCACCACCTGGGTCTTTAGCCTACTCGTTGATGTCAACGTCTCCATAGAACCCATCAGAAGGGGTTGCAGCGTCTTCTGTAAAAATGTAGATTATAGCAACATGAGTACAAAGGTACTCAGCAAGACTTACATCAGATCCTACATACATGCATAGTATCAAGAAGGGTTGGTGGAGTTATTGCAGCAAGCCATCTTTGACTCTTGGCTAGACTATCCTACGATACTCCAACTTGAAATGGTTTTGCACACACGAGTCCAATACTCACCACTTCAATACACTACCGAGGATCCACCTCCGTCTTCCTACGGAAGAGCCATCCTCGGCACTCACACTTATCTTGAGGCTTTTAGTAGTTTCCATTTACTTGTCTATGAACTGTATAGGCAACCAAGTAGTCCTTTACCACGGACGCGGCTATTCGAATAGATCATGTTAACCCTGCAGGGGTGTACTTCTTCATACACGCTCTCACCACTTATCGTTGCTTACACGACATGTACTCGGCAACCTGCAAGCGGAAGCCCAACGTGGGTGTCGGCCACGACCTACCTAATCACCTAAGCCTCCAGTCCAGGTTTATCGCCTATTCAGGTTCCATCCGCAGGGAGTCCGGCCGAGGTTTCCCATACGGCCCCGAACGATGTGAACAGTGTTCCCGAGATACCTAACGGGTATTCGGTACACCGTGCCACGTACCTACCGCATCACAGCCCACCCCTACGGTCAGCGCTGTCCACGGCCTCCAGTAGTCTACAAACACCAGAAACTACTTGCAACTCCTGGACGGAGAACTAGGGTGAATAAGAAGCCGAGAGGGTCCATTGGTTTCGGGCCCAATGCATGGTAGTAGCTGGTTCTTAAATCACACATACAGATCTCAGTGCTTAAGGTCGGCTTCAATGAAACAACCCACCATGTACTCCTACATGGCCTCTCATCGATACCTTTACCAAATCGTGTTCACCACACCACTCTCATTACCGACATAATCATTTCACTCTAGCCCATCACCCAGATGAACCAGACCTGACACGACTCTAAGCATAGCAGGCATAGCAAGGTAGGAACAACACATACATATGGCTCAATCAACTCCTACACATGCTAGTGGGTTTCATCTAGTTACTGTGGCAATGACAGGTCATGCAGAGGAAATGGGTTCAACTACCGTAGCACGCAGCAGTTTGAATCGCGTTGTCTTAATGCAGTAAAAGAGAGCAGGAGCGAGAACATGGGATTGTATCGATATGATCAAATGGTTGGTTGCTTGCCTGATGGTTCGATGCACGGATACGCTTCTTCGTTAGGGTAATCACGGTACTCCTCGGGGACAGGTCCTGTCGCAAAGGACATCGATACACAAGCATCACCAAACAATGTGCAACAATATGATGCATGCATGAAACATGGCAATATGAGTGTGTTGGGCTAATGCAACTAAAGCCAGAGGGGTTTGAACAAATTTGAATCAAAGATTCAAATTCCAAATTCAAATATGGCCTTTTAAAGTGCCTTTTCTTGTTCTGCTTAAAACATCAATTTAACTTGTTTGATCATGCATGAAAATAGTACAGATGGGTAGATTGGATTTTTCTGATCATTTTTCATATATAATTTGTCCAATTTGGAGTTACAGAATAAAAGTTATGAATTTTTGAAGTTTAAATAATATTCTGGAATTTCCTGATTTAATTTAAATCCAGAAATTCAATTACTGCGTCAGCATGACGTCAGCATGACGTCAGTGGTCAACTGTGGCTGGCTGAGGTCAAACCTGACGTGTGGGGGCCACACGTCAGTGACAGGGGGGGTTAAACAGGATTAAATTAATCCTAATTAGGGGTTAGTGGCGCTGGGGCCCACTGTCAGTGTCAGGGGGGTTAACTAACAGTAGTTAGCGCTAACCTAACCACCTGGCCGACAGGGCCCACGCGTCAGTGACCCTGGGGGGTCAAACCCCAGGTCGGGCAAGTCAAACCCCACCGGCGACATGACGCCGGCGAGGTCCGAGACGGTGGCGAAAGTGCTTTTTGCCATTCCGGCAACCAAATGGACGGCGGAAGGCATCTACGTGTTGCTGAGGTTGAGCCGCGTCTATTGGTGGTGGTGGTTGGGCTCGGGGTGGCCGGAGTTGACGGCGGCGAGCTCGGCTGCGGCGGCCGGAGGTCGGGTGCGGTCGGGATCAGTGTTGCAGGGGGTTTGGGGAAGCGTTGGTGCGTGCTGCGTGCTCCTGGTGAGGCGGGGAGCACGATGGTGTGCTCGGTTGGGTGCTACGGCGACCGTGGCCACGACGGCGACATCGCCGGCGGCGTGGAGGTCTCGGCCGAGGTGGGGCTAGGGCCTAGAGGTCGCAAGAGACCAGGGGAGAAGGGGGGAAATGATCCGGGGGCTCACCGCGGAGCTGCAGGGATGGTTAGCGGGCTCGGGGACGCGCTGGTGACGGTGAATTCGACGGCGGCGACGGTCGGAGCCCGAAGAGGGGAACGGCGACGTGGCGGCGATGCAGGGCTTCCGGGGACCCGTGGAGCGGTGGGGAGGAAGAGGGAGTCGAGGCGGAGCTTCTGAGCTAGTCGGGGGAGCGAGGGGTGGTCGGAGACGGTGGCTATGGCGAACGGCGGTGTTCGGCCGGGAGAGAGAGAGCGAGGGAGAGTCGGGGGAGAGTGAGAGAGAGCAGGGAGGAGGCGTGGCGTCGTCCAGGGACACCGAGGCGAGGAGGGGAGGGCAGGCAGGCAGGGAGAGAGGTGGCGTGGCGCGGTGGCCGTGCGCGCGCGCCGGCCACACGCCTGGCCGACTGGCGCCAGGAGGACGACGGCGGTGGTGGGCTGGGCTGGCTAGCTGGGCCGGCCAGCTGGCTGGGCCACACAGGTAAGTTTTCCCCCTTTTTTCTATTTCTGTTTTTTTTATTTAATATATCTGCAACTTTGTTGAATTAAATAAAATACCTAGGCAACTCCAAAAATCACCAAACTACTCCTGGTCCATAGTTGGATTATTTCCAACATGAAACATTTCAGTTTGGAGATATTTGAGCATTTAAATATTTTATATTATTTTAAATGCCCAAATTCAAATATTTATGATTTAAATCAAAAACCTTAGGATGGCCTAGGAAAATGTGCACCACTTTTGGCAGAGGTTCTGAACCAAGGCAAAAATGATGGGCATTTTAGAAGGGCATTTCAGGTTCATTGAAAAATTATTTTAGTAACCCTAGTTGGTCTCAGAGGGGACTGGGGGTTCTGTCATCCCCATTTCAAGTTTCTGATGAAAGAGTAAACATGATGCAACACTCTAATGCATGACTAGCTAGGGTGTGACAACTCACCCCCACTCAAAAGAATCTCATCCCGAGATTTGGGTTCCTCCGCGAAGAAGGCGGGATATTCAAGTCGAAGACGATCCTCCCTTTCCCAAGTTGCTTCATCCTCAGAATGGTGCGACCATTGAACCTTGAGAAACTTGATATTGCGACGTCGCGTGGTACATTCGGCTTGATCGAGGATACGAATGGGGTACTCTCGATATGTAAGATTATCTTGGAGATCAAGCGTTTCGTGGTCCACTTCACGGATAGGATCCGAGAAGCAACGCCTGAGTTGAGAAACGTGGAAGACATCGTGAACTCTGGAGAGGTGCGGAGGTAGTTCCAACTGGTAGGCAACTTCTCCTCGTTTGGCAAGAATGCGAAAAGGTCCAATGTAACGAGGAGCCAATTTGCCTTTGATACCGAAACGATGGGTTCCCTTCAGAGGGGTGACCCGAAGATAAGCCTTCTCGTCAACCTCGAAAGTCATAGCCTTATGTTTTCGGTCATATTGACTCTTTTGACGGGATTGGGCTCTTTTCAACTTTTCACGAACGATACGAACTTGTTCTTCTGCTTCCTGAATCATATCCGGGCCAAAGAATTGTCTTTCCCCGGTCTCTGACCAGTTAAGGGGTGTTCGACATCGTCGTCCATAGAGAACTTCAAAAGGGGCTTTACCCAAGCTAGATTGATAGCTGTTGTTGTAAGCGAATTCGGCAAATGGAAGGCACTTCTCCCAGTCCATTCCGAAAGAGATAACAGAGGCTCGAAGCATGTCTTCTAGAATTTGGTTGACGCGTTCCACTTGACCACTTGACTGAGGGTGGAAAGCGGTGCTAAAGGAGAGACGAGTTCCCATAGCATTTTGGAAACTTTCCCAAAATCGAGAGGTGAAAAGACTTCCTCGATCCGAATTGATTTCCAAAGGAACACCATGGAGGGACACTATTCGGGAGATGTATAAGTCTGCCAGCTGACTAGCGGTTATACTCTCACGAACAGGTAAGAAATGGGCTACTTTGGAAAGACGATCGACCACGACGAAAATAGCATTATTCCCTCTTTTGGTCCTGGGAAAACCGGTAATGAAATCCATACCAATTTTATCCCATTTCCATTCAGGAATAGCTAAGGGTTGAAGGGTGCCAGCAGGCCGTTGATGCTCTGCTTTTACACGACGGCAGACGTCGCAATTGGCAATATACTGAGCAATTTCTCTCTTCATCCTAGTCCACCAGAACCTCTGGCGTAGGTCCTGATACATTTTAGTGCTACCGGGATGAATGGTGAGAGGAGATTCATGAGCTTCCTTAAGGATCAAACGCCTCAGGTTTCGCACTTTGGGAACCACTAGTCGATTCCCGAAGTATACGACCCCTTGATCATTAATGGAGAAGCAATTCGCAATTCCTTTCTGAATGTTCCTCTTGATGCGGGAGATTCCCGGATCTACCTTCTGTGCTTTGATAATTTGATCCGTAAGGGTAGGTTTTGCCACCAAGGTGGAGAGAAAACCTTGAGGAACAATGTGAAGGTTCAATACCCACGGGCTAATGCAACAACCCACCATGTACTCCTACATGGCCTCTCATCGATACCTTTACCAAATCGTGTTCACCACACCACTCTCATTACCGACATAATCATTTCACTCTAGCCCATCACCCAGATGAACCAGACCTGACACAACTCTAAGCATAGCAGGCATAGCAAGGTAGGAACAACACATACATATGGCTCAATCAACTCCTACACATGCTAGTGGGTTTCATCTAGTTACTGTGGCAATGACAGGTCATGCAGAGGAAATGGGTTCAACTACCGTAGCACACAGCAGTTTGAATCGCGTTGTCTTAATGCAGTAAAAGAGAGCAGGAGCGAGAACATGGGATTGTATCGATATGATCAAATGGTTGGTTGCTTGCCTGATGGTTCGTTGCACGGATACGGTTCTTCGTTAGGGTAGTCACGGTACTCTTCGGGGACAGATCCTGTCGCAAAGGATAACGATACACAGGCATCACCAAACAATGTGCAACAATATGATGCATGCATGAAACATGGCAATATGAGTGTGTTGGGCTAATGCAACTAAAGCCAGAAGTGTTTGAGCAAATTTGAATCAAAGATCCAAATTCCAAATTCAAATATGGCCTTTTAAAGTGCTTTTCCTTGTTCTGATTAAAACATCAATTTAACTTGTTTGATCATGCATGAAAATAGTACAGATGGATAGATTGGATTTTTCTGATCATTTTTCATATATAATTTGTCCAATTTGGAGTTACAGAATAAAAGTTATGAATTTTTGAAGTTTAATTAATATTCTGGAATTTCCTGATTTAATTTAAATCCAGAAATTCAATTACTGCGTCAGCATGACGTCAGCATGACGTCAGTGGTCAACTGTGGCTGGCTGAGGTCAAACCTGACGTGTGGGGGCCACACGTCAGTGACAGGGGGGGTTAAACAGGATTAAATTAATCCTAATTAGGGGTTAGTGGCGCTGGGGCCCACTGTCAGTGTCAGGGGGGTTAACTAACAGTAGTTAGCGCTAACCTAACCACCTGGCCGACAGGGCCCACGCGTCAGTGACCCTGGGGGGTCAGACCCCAGGTCGGGCAAGTCAAACCCCACCGGCGACATGACGCCGGCGAGGTCCGAGACGGCGGCGAAAGTGCTTTTTGCCATTCCGGCAACCAAATGGACGGCGGAAGGCATCTACGTGTTGCTGAGGTTGAGCCGCGTCTATTGGTGGTGGTGGTTGGGCTCGGGGTGGCCGGAGTTGACGGCGGCGAGCTCGGCTGCGGCGGCCGGAGTTCGGGTGCGGTCGGGATCAGCGTTGCAGGGGGTTTGGGGAAGCGTTGGTGCGTGCTGCGTGCTCCTGGTGAGGCGGGGAGCACGATGGTGTGCTCGGTTGGGTGCTACGGCGACCGTGGCCACGACGGCGACATCGCCGGCGGCGTGGAGGTCTCGGCCGAGGTGGGGCTAGGGCCTAGAGGTCGAAAGAGACCAGGGGAGAAGGGGGAAATGATCCGGGGGCTCACCGCGGAGCTGCAGGGATGGATAGCGGGCTCGAGGACGCGCTGGTGACGGTGAATTCGACGGCGACGACGGTCGGAGCCCGAAGAGGGGAACGGCGACGTGGCGGCGATGCAGGGCTTCCGGGGAGCTGTGAAGCGGTGGGGAGGAAGAGGGAGTCGAGGCGGAGCTCCTGAGCTAATCGGGGGAGCGAGGGGTGGTCGGAGACGGTGGCTAAGGCGAACGGCGGCGACGGTGGTGTTCAGCCGGGAGAGAGAGAGAGCGAGGGAGAGCCGGGGGAGAGTGAGAGAGAGCAGGGGGGGAGGCGTGGCGTCGTCCGGGGACACCGAGCGAGGAGGGGAGGGCAGGCAAGCAGGCGAGCAGGTGGCGTGGCGCGGTGGCCGTGCGCGCGCGCCGGCCACACGCCTGGCCGACTGGCGCCAAGAGGACGACGGCGGTGGTGGGCTGGGCTGGCTAGCTGGGCCGGCCAGCTGGCTGGGCCGCACAGGTAAGTTTTCCCCCTTTTTTCTATTTCTGTTTTTTTATTTAATATATCTGCAACTTTGTTGAATTAAATAAAATACCTAGGCAACTCCAAAAATCACCAAACTACTCCTGGTCCATAGTTGGATTATTTCCAACATGAAACATTTCAGTTTGGAGATATTTGAGCATTTAAATATTTTATATTATTTTAAATGCCCAAATTCAAATATTTATGATTTAAATCAAAAACCTTAGGATGGCCTAGGAAAATGTGCACCACTTTTGGCAGAGGTTCTGAACCAAGGCAAAAATGATGGGCATTTTAGAAGGGCATTTCAGGTTCATTGAAAAATTATTTTAGTAACCCTAGTTGGTCTCAGAGGGGACTGGGGGTTCTGTCATCCCCATTTCAAGTTTCTGATGAAAGAGTAAACATGATGCAACACTCTAATGCATGACTAGCTAGGGTGTGACAACTCACCCCCACTCAAAAGAATCTCATCCCGAGATTTGGGTTCCTCCGCGAAGAAGGCGGGATATTCAAGTCGAAGACGATCCTCCCTTTCCCAAGTTGCTTCATCCTCAGAATGGTGCGACCATTGAACCTTGAGAAACTTGATATTGCGACGTCGCGTGGTACATTCGGCTTGATCGAGGATACGAATGGGGTACTCTCGATATGTAAGATTATCTTGGAGATCAAGCGTTTCGTGGTCCACTTCACGGATAGGATCCGAGAAGCAACGCCTGAGTTGAGAAACGTGGAAGACATCGTGAACTCTGGAGAGGTGCGGAGGTAGTTCCAACTGGTAGGCAACTTCTCCTCGTTTGGCAAGAATGCGAAAAGGTCCAATGTAACGAGGAGCCAATTTGCCTTTGATACCGAAACGATGGGTTCCCTTCAGAGGGGTGACCCGAAGATAAGCCTTCTCGTCAACCTCGAAAGTCATAGCCTTATGTTTTCGGTCATATTGACTCTTTTGACGGGATTGGGCTCTTTTCAACTTTTCACGAACGATACGAACTTGTTCTTCTGCTTCCTGAATCATATCCGGGCCAAAGAATTGTCTTTCCCCGGTCTCTGACCAGTTAAGGGGTGTTCGACATCGTCGTCCATAGAGAACTTCAAAAGGGGCTTTACCCAAGCTAGATTGATAGCTGTTGTTGTAAGCGAATTCGGCAAATGGAAGGCACTTCTCCCAGTCCATTCCGAAAGAGATAACAGAGGCTCGAAGCATGTCTTCTAGAATTTGGTTGACGCGTTCCACTTGACCACTTGACTGAGGGTGGAAAGCGGTGCTAAAGGAGAGACGAGTTCCCATAGCATTTTGGAAACTTTCCCAAAATCGAGAGGTGAAAAGACTTCCTCGATCCGAATTGATTTCCAAAGGAACACCATGGAGGGACACTATTCGGGAGATGTATAAGTCTGCCAGCTGGCTAGCGGTTATACTCTCACGAACAGGTAAGAAATGAGCTACTTTGGAAAGACGATCGACCACGACGAAAATAGCATTATTCCCTCTTTTGGTCCTGGGAAAGCCGGTAATGAAATCCATACCAATTTTATCCCATTTCCATTCAGGAATAGCTAAGGGTTGAAGGGTGCCAGCAGGCCGTTGATGCTCTGCTTTTACACGACGACAGACGTCGCAATTTGCAATATACTGAGCAATTTCTCTTTTCATCCTAGTCCACCAGAACCTCTGGCGTAGGTCCTGATACATTTTAGTGCTACCGGGATGAATGGTGAGACGAGATTCATGAGCTTCCTTAAGGATCAAACGCCTCAGGTTTCGCACTTTGGGAACTACTAGTCGATCCCCGAAGTATACGACTCCTTGATCATTAATGGAGAAACAATCCACAATTCCTTTCTGAATGTTCCTCTTGATGCGGGAGATTCCCGGATCTACCTTCTGTGCTTTGATAATTTGATCCGTAAGGGTAGGTTTTGCCACCAAGGTGGAGAGAAAACCTTGAGGAACAATGTGAAGGTTAAGCTTTCGAAATTCCTCATGGAGAAGCGGTTGACTTTGTTGTAACATCAGGTTGTTACAATAAGATTTACGACTTAGCGCATCAGCCATGACGTTGGCTTTCCCTGGGGTATAGGTTATTCCTAAGTCGAAGTCAGTGATCAATTCAACCCAACGTCTCTGCCTGAGATTCAAATCCGGTTGGGTGAAAATATACTTCAGACTTTGGTGATCAGTGAATATTTCGCAACGATTACCGAGGAGGTAATGTCGCCAGGTCTTAAGTGCATAGACTACGGCTGCAAGTTCTAGATCATGAGTAGGATAATTTTCCTCATGTGGGTGCAACTGCCGTGAAGCGTAAGCAATTACGTGTCGATCTTGCATGAGAATGCAACCTAGTCCTTGTCGCGAGGCGTCGCAGTAGATAACAAAGTCTTTAGAGAAGTCTGGCGGTACCAGTACGGGAGCAGAGGTCAGGCGTCTTTTCAGTTCCTGAAAGCTGTGCTCACATTGTGGAGTCCATTCGAACTTCTTATCTTTCTTGAGGAGTTCGGTTAGAGGTTTAGCAACCTTGGAGAAATTCTCGACAAAGCGACGACAATAGCTCGCTAAGCCTAGAAAACTCCGAACTTGCTTGACCGATTCGGGTGGAGTCCAATTAAGGACGGCTTGAACTCGCTTAGGGTTAACAGCAATACCTTTACCAGATATTACATGACCCAGATAGGTCACTTCTGACAACCAGAATTCACATTTTGAAAATTTGGCATAAAGGCGATGCTCTCGAAGTTTCTTCAACACTAGCCTTAGATGTTCGGCATGTTCTTCCTCGTTCTTGGAGTAGATGAGTATGTCATCGAGATAAACCACGACGAATTTATCCAAATACTCCATGAAGATTGAGTTCATTAACCGAGAAAAAGTGGCTGGAGCGTTGGTTAAACCGAAGGACATGACGGTGTACTCGTATTGGCCATAACGAGTAACAAAGGCCGTTTTAGGAATGTCCCCGTTTCTGATTTTGATTTGATGGTATCCCAACCTCAAATCCATCTTGGAGAAGACTGAGGATCCAGCGAGCTGATCATACAGATCGTTGATCCTGGGAAGTGGATATTTGTTTTTGATTGTGACCAAATTGACAGGTCGGTAATCTACAACCATCCGGTCCGTACCATCTTTCTTCTTGACGAATAGGATGGGGCAAGCCCACGGAGATGAACTAGGGCGGATGAAACCCCTTTTCAAGGATTCATCGAGTTGTTTCTTAAGCTCGGCTAGTTCTAGGGGTGCCATCTTATAAGGTCTTCTAGCAATCGGAACGGTTCCTGGAATGAGGTCTATTACGAACTCAACATCCCTGTCAGGTGGAACACCTGGTAATTCCTCTGGAAAGACATCCGGGAAGTCACGGACTACCGGAACGTCCTCAAGGTCTGGCAAGGGGCTGGCGTTAAGAGAATATAATTGTCGCTTGGCTATTCGAGTCAAAACATTGACTATCTTCCCCGAAGGATGGGTGAGTTGAACAGTCCTAGAGAAGCAATCAATTTTGGCTTGATGAGCTGACATCCAGTCCATACCCAAAATGATATTAATATCTGAAGATTTAAGGGCTATCAAAGATGCGAGGAAAACAAGTCTGTCGACTTGGATTTCATTTCCATGGCTTACTCTAGAAGTTTGCCATTTGGATCCCGGAGTTTGAATTACCATGGAGGATGGCAAGTCACAGAATGCAACGTTATGCAAACGAGCATAATTTTCAGATATAAAAGAATGAGAGGCTCCTGTATCGAAAAGAACAGATGCCGGGTGGCAATTAACAAGAAGCGTACCGAGATCGACGTTGGGATCTTCTTGAGCTTCTTCGGCAGAGATACAGTTGACATGGCCACGTGAAGCGGTGACCGGTTTAGCATGAAACACCTTCCCTGTCGGCTTGCCACGGCCAACAGCTTTAGCAGATTGATTGGGGTTGGTCTGGGGACACTCACGCATATAATGACCAGATTCCCCACACTTGAAACATGTCACGGAACTGGTACGTGGAGGAGCATTATTGGTTGGACCCCCATAGGGCTTGGCTGGAGCAGACTGTTGAGCGGGGCGAGGCGCCTGGAAAGATGGCCTCGGTGTGAACCTGGGTGGCAGGGCGGTGTTGGGTACCCACACGCGGCGCTTCTGAGGACCAGCACCAGATGAGGAACCCGTGTCACGTCCATGCTTGCGTGTTGCGTCATAGTCAGTCTGACTAGTTTCAGCACTGATGGCTTTGTTGACAAGTTTCGGAAAAGATGTGCACTCATGCAGACGGAGGTCGCGGCGAAGCTCAGGACTAAGGCCCTTACGGAACCTTGCTTGCTTCTTGGCGTCAGTAGACACTTCCTCAGTTGCATATCGGGCGAGCTTACCAAACTCCCTGCTATAGGCATCCACAGAAAGTCGGCCTTGGGTGAAATTGCAAAATTCTTCACGCTTACGGTCCATGAGACCCTCCGGAATGTGATGTTCACGGAAAGCCTCGCTGAATTCAGCCCAAGTTGTGACATGGCCCGCTGGGCGCATAGCTCCATAATTCTCCCACCATAGACTGGCGGGGCCTTCAAGATGATATGCAGCAAAGGTGACCTTGTCAGCCTCCGCTACCATCGCGGAACGCAGTTTGTGAGAGATACTGCGAAGCCAGTCATCAGCGTCGAGAGGCTCGACGGAGTGGTGGAACGTGGGTGGATGCAATTTGATAAAATCACTGAGTGACACCACGTTAGCCCTCTGATGGTGTGCTGTATTCTGTTCAATACGCTCCAACAAACGGTTTGTCTCCCGCTTGTTTCTCTCAGCTTCCATCATCACCTCGGCTAGTGAAGGAGGATGAGGCAGATTTTCATTCCTGGCTTCACTGCCTTCGGCCTGCTCTTGGGAAGCAGGGTTAGCGCGCGTGTTGACCATCCTAGGTGAACAAGACAATGATTTAGTCAGGATGGTAAAATTCCGTCATAGGATACATAATGTAAGGAATAACTCGGAATGCAAGATGATCATCCGTATGACATGGTAGATACAGAAACTGCTTCTTTTATTCCATCGTCATACACACCATACATGGTTTAGTACAAGACCAAACAAAGTACTATTACGGTGAAAAGAGGATTACATCTCATCGGAGGCATTCCAAGCTCCTATACATTATTTTTCTACATCTCCGGAAGGAGTACAAACTAGGTCATATCCCACGAGTCACGCAGGACGATAGACGACACAGCTAGTGGGAACTAGTGATACTACTACTAGCTCAGACTGATCCGTAGTAGTCCTCGTAGAAGTCACCTCCATAGCCCGGAAGTTCAACATGTTCATCCGGAAATAGACGATCTCGCGGAGCTTGTGGACCATAGGGGCTAGGATGAGGCCTTGGACCAACAAACGGTGGCCTGCGGGGACCGCGAGGTGGGGTGGTGCCTCCTACATCACGCCAAACCATCACGTCTGGCAGAGCAGATCTCACAGGATAGAGATCGCGCATATCTGAATATCCAGCTTGCACCGCCGGTGCGAACCGAGTCAAAGTGGCCCAGTGGTCAGCACGGGTATTGAAGAGCTCTAACCTTAAGGCCCGATTTTCACGGTCCTTATCCTCGAGCATCTCAGCAGTGGTGCGAGTCCGTGAATCCTCCTGAGTGGAGTCAGCATAGATAGCCTGGAAATACCCTTGTGCTCCCGGAAGTGATCCTGGCATATACCGGAAGTCAGAGTCCCGAAATAAACCAGATCTGACTCGCATAATGGTCATCATAGAGTAGGCGGCATCCTGCACAGCCATCTCGATAGTAACCCCGAGTCCATAGGAACAGTGAAGAGGCTCGGTGGATCCAGGATAAGATGGAAATATCCTGACAGTGCAGAGATACTGGCTTTGATTGAAATCTCGGAATTGCTCTTCGACCGTGTACTCAGGATACCAGCGGTATCCAGCCTCAGTCATTACCCTGACCAACTTGGCAGTATGGCCGGGTACATCTAGGCATCGAGTCAGGCGAACCACTTGATTGAGGTCGCGAGTGGCCATCTGAAAGCGCAATCATAATGCAAGGGCATTAGAATTTCTAGCAAAATTTCGGCAGCATAACAGCTGTAAATGCTCAAAAAGGATATTGAGACATTTGACAAAGGATTTCGTACACACTCAACATCATCACATCAAAGTTCTGGAACCATTCTAACAACATAATGTGGTAGTAGAACTAAACTAGGCTTGTAACCATCAAACTTATAAGGTACTACTGATTAGTAATACGTGATCCTGATAGAGAGAACATATCCTAATTCCTTAACCCCCGGTGGAAGAATGGACTGACTCAGATCAGAAAGTCATAAGGTATAAGGAGTAAAAAGAGCCTTACGTTCCAACCCACAAACAATTCCCCTACATATAACTAAAGAATTTCTAGACTCAACATCGACCAGTTTGGCTTGGAGAACCTACATGCAGTCCGGCTCTGATGCCAACGCTGTCAGGACCCCGACTCGATGTCACATCGATCTAGCTGGTAACACCTCATATCACTTTGCGGCCTCACGCACGGTATCCCCACGGGTGTCGTCTTACCTTTTCCCGGGACCGTTTGCGCCTTTTGGCTCACGTATATGATAGTGTCGCTAGCATCCATATGATAAAGAGCCCGGGCTGACATGACTAGTCGTAAACCCAAAGTGGCACAGACTTACAGGGACAGGCATCCATGACCCAGCTTCGAACGTGTCGGTCATCAGCAAGTGGGTCCGGGCTGTAGCACTGGGCTAGCAGGGCTCCGGTAAACCGGGCTGTAGTGGGCTAACAGGACTCCGGTACTCAAAGCGTGACATTTCCCCGAAGGGACAGACACAGGAACGAAGAAGGACACATGCCGGCCAGCCTAAGTGTTCCAGAGCAGTAGCAAGCTACCATGGCTCAGCGGTAACACTAGGAGACATTTCCCGGTAAGAGAGGCTACTAAAGATAAACAACTAGATAGTCAGATCCCACACATACCAAGCATTTCAATCATACACACAATATGCTCGATATGTGCAAATACAACGAAGCATCACAACATGACTCTATGACACCAGTACTTTATTTAAGGCTCAGGGAGCCATACATAACATACACAAAGATACGGGTCTCGCGACCCAACATACAAGTCATACAGTCATACAAGCCAACAGCGGAAGTAACTTGTCTGAGTACAGACAACTAGTAAAATAAAAGAGGCTTGGAAAGCCTAGCTATACTACGTGGTCCTCCACAAGTTCAGGGTCACCACCTGGGTCTTTAGCCTACTCGTTGATGTCAACGTCTACATAGAACCCATTAGAAGGGGTTGCAGCGTCTTCTGTAAAAATGTAGATTATAGCAACATGAGTACAAAGGTACTCAGCAAGACTTACATCAGATCCTACATACATGCATAGTATCAAGAAGGGTTGGTGGAGTTATTGCAGCAAGCTAGCTTTGACTCTTGGCTAGACTATCCTACGATACTCCAACTTGAAATGGTTTTGCGCACACGAGTCCACTACTCACCACTTCAATACACTACCGAGGATCCACCTCCGTCTTCCTACGGAAGAGCCATCCTCGGCACTCACACTTATCTTGAGGCTTTTAGTAGTTTCCATTTACTTGTCTATGAACTGTATAGGCAACCAAGTAGTCCTTTACCGCGGACGCGGCTATTCGAATAGATCATGTTAACCCTGCAGGGGTGTACTTCTTCATACACGCTCTCACCACTTATCGTTGCTTACACGACATGTACTCGGCAACCTTCAAGCGGAAGCCCAACGTGGGTGTCGGCCACGACCTACCTAATCACCTAAGCCTCCAGTCCAGGTTTATCGCCTATTCAGGTTCCATCCGCAGGGAGTCCGGCCGAGGTTTCCCATACGGCCCCGAACGATGTGAACAGGGTTCCCGAGATACCTAACGGGTATTCGGTACACCGTGCCATGTACCTACCGCATCACAGCCCACCCCTACGGTCAGCGCTGTCCACGGCCTCCAGTAGGCTACAAACACCAGAAACTACTTGCAACTCCTGGACGGAGAACTAGGGTGAATAAGAAGCCGAGAGGGTCCATTGGTTTCGGGCCCAATGCATGGTAGTAGCTGGTTCTTAAATCACACATACAGATCTCAGTGCTTAAGGTCGGCTTCAATGAAACAACCCACCATGTACTCCTACATGGCCTCTCATCGATACCTTTACCAAATCGTGTTCACCACACCACTCTCATTACCGACATAATCATTTCACTCTAGCCCATCACCCAGATGAACCAGACCTGACACGACTCTAAGCATAGCAGGCATAGCAAGGTAGGAACAACACATACATATGGCTCAATCAACTCCTACACATGCTAGTGGGTTTCATCTATTTACTGTGGCAATGACAGGTCATGTAGAGGAAATGGGTTCAACTACCGTAGCACACAGCAGTTTGAATCGCGTTGTCTTAATGCAGTAAAAGAGAGCAGGAGCGAGAACATGGGATTGTATCGATATGATCAAATGGTTGGTTGCTTGCCTGATGGTTCGATGCACGGATACGGTTCTTCGTTAGGGTAATCACGGTACTCCTCGGGGACAGGTCCTGTCGCAAAGGACATCGATACACAAGCATCACCAAACAATGTGCAACAATATGATGCATGCATGAAACATGGCAATATGAGTGTGTTGGGCTAATGCAACTAAAGCCAGAGGGGTTTGAACAAATTTGAATCAAAGATTCAAATTCCAAATTCAAATATGGCCTTTTAAAGTGCCTTTTCTTGTTCTGCTTAAAACATCAATTTAACTTGTTTGATCATGCATGAAAATAGTACAGATGGGTAGATTGGATTTTCTGATCATTTTTCATATATAATTTGTCCAATTTGGAGTTACAGAATAAAAGTTATGAATTTTTGAAGTTTAAATAATATTGTCACATCCCTAGCTTCTGGCATTGCTCTAGGCTAGCTTCATGTGTGCATCATGTCTATATTTTTTGAAACTTGAATTGAGGAATATTGGAAGCCTCAAAACCCTAAATAAAAGAGGGGCAAAAACCCCTAAAATCTCATTCATTGTTCCAAAATGCTCCTCTTAGATGTTTAATATTTTTGGCAAGGGTTTTGATCTAAACCAAAAATAATGAACATTTTAAAAGGATTTATTTTTGGGACTTTGAATTTAAATCATTAGCTATTTGAATTTGAATTATATTCATATAATTAGAATATAATTTCAAATACCCCTGAAATATTTTATGAGCTTTGGAAAAGTCCATCTAGCAATATAAAAATATTCAGAGGAGCTTTGGCATTGTTTGAATTATTATTTTTAATTCAAACAGTGGCAAAAGAATTAATTAAAAGAAAAACAGAACAGAAATAAAAAAA